>NW_007784244.1:2370-2809 GCF_000696425.1 Galeopterus variegatus
TTTCAATTATTTGGAACAGTTTCATGAGAATTGGTATTAACTCCTCTTTAAAAGTTTGATACAATTCAGCTGCAAAGCTGTCTGGACCCAGGATTTTTTTTGTTGGAAGACTGCTAATTACCACTGAAATCTCCTTGCTTGATATTGGTCCGTTCAGGTTTTCTACCTCTTCTTAGTTCAGTCTTGGCAATTTATACCTGTCTAGAAACTCATCCATATCTTCTGAATTTTCAAATTTGTTGTCATACAGTTGCTTATAATAGTCTCTAATGATTCTTTGTATTTCTGTGGTGTCAATTGTAATGTCCTCCTTTTCATTTCTGACTTTTGTTATTAGGGTCTTCTCTCTTCTTTTTTTTTTTTTATAATCTAGCTACGGTGTGACTATTTTGTTTATCTTCTTGAAAAAACAACTTCTAGTTTTGTTAATCTTTTGTAT
>NW_007784245.1:0-251 GCF_000696425.1 Galeopterus variegatus
ATCTCCTTAGCAAACAGTGACTGGCCTACACCATTGAACTGTTCTCCTGAAAATGCTCTCTGCTCCTCTACCACACAGCCAGGCTGCAAATTTTCCAAACTTTACACTCTGCGTTCCTTTTAATTATAAATTCTGGCTTTATGTCATGCCTTCTCTGCCATAACTCATCATAAGGAGTTGCAAGGAGCCATGCAGCTTCCTTAATGCTTTGCTGCTTAGAAATTTCTTCCACCAAATACCCTGGGTCATCA
>NW_007784245.1:2103-2809 GCF_000696425.1 Galeopterus variegatus
GTGTCCCTTCCCCAATAACTCCTTTACCCCCGTCATCCTCTTCCTTTCTCACCTCTAATTACTATAGGTCTGTTCTCTCCTTCTGAAAGTACAACATCTTATTGAGGTCCTTCTGTTTCTTTCTTTTTTTCTTTCTTTCCTAGCTCCCACTTATGAGTGAGGACATGTGATATTTATTCCTCATTTCTAAGATTGTTTTTTTCACGTTCTTGTACTTTTTAATTTTTTTAGCACTTTTTTGGGTCTTCTTTTTTTTAGATAGGTCATTTATGAGTCTAATTATGGTTTATGTTTTTAAATATTTTTTAACATTTTCTTGATTTGGGGAGAATTACTTTAAAGTATTAGGTTGTAATTTTTATCATTTTTTAAAATATGCTTTTCTGGTTTGTCTGTAGAGATATTGCTTTGCTCCTTATTTTCTTTTTCCTTTAATAACTTTATAAGGAACGTAACTAAATCATTTACAGTGGACTATTCTTTCAATAAAGAAATAATTCCTACTTTTATGTTTTTAATCTCCCTCTCTTAATTACTTTTCTGTAGAAAAGTGTTAAAAATATGTTGTAATGCTTTGTGCAATTTGACTCTCGCTGTCATGCTTTTAATCTGAAACTTCTCTTTTTTTAGACCACATTATTCCCATCATGCTCAATTTGTATTCAACTCTCAGCAGTTTCTACTTGGTGCACGGCTTTTTCTTGGA
>NW_007784246.1:0-306 GCF_000696425.1 Galeopterus variegatus
TAGGCTGTAGTCTTTCCCAAGGGTGTTTCAAGAATGAATTGCCAAAGACCAAAATATCTCCTGAAGTCCTAAAATGAATTTTAATTGTGTCAACCAGGGTCTCAACAGAAAACAGCACACTCACATTAGGATAACTTAAGGATGTGTTTATTTACAAAGGGACTACTCATAGAGGTGTGGGTGTAAGAAAGCCACAAGGAAAGTGCATTGGCCAGAGGCCAGAGGCAGAGGAATTATCACCACAGTCAGGCTGAAGGGATGAGGGGAGGGAGCAGTTTTGAGAACTCAGTAGGGGAGAGGTATGTG
>NW_007784246.1:1989-2809 GCF_000696425.1 Galeopterus variegatus
ATATTGCCATCCAAAGAGAATACATACATAATAATTCCTGAATTCTGGAGGAATCAGGTGGGGAAAAAATGATAAATGTTTCATTTCTGTTTACAAAAACATAATCTACTAAATTGTTAAAAGTTATACAGAGCTTAAGAGAAATGACAGTTTTAAGGGTTCCTTATATCCAGAAAATAGAGCTTTAAAATACCAACAACATTCAACAAAAATCTCAGTCATCCCCATCAGTTCATTCAGTACTATGTAATTAATTCTTGTGCCTTTCCTTCTTGGGTCAGCAGTCTCATGAACTCACTGTTTTTTTGACTAACGTCCTGGAAATTCTGAGTCAGCCCACTCATATGGATATGGTCTCTAAGCCATTCAAGCAAGACCTCCAGAAGCCTGTGCACAAAAGTACCTCACAAAATCCCTTTCCACACAGCTCTGAGATAGTCCGTTGTTGAAGAAAAACCACTCAGGTCTGTAGCTGATTGCAAGACCTCTCCGGAAAGCATCAGAATACAACAAAACTTATCTGTCGATGACAAAATACTTAAAATATTTGTGGTTAGTTTACTACTGATCATTTTCAAAAGTGAAATCTGATGAAAGTTCATTATAAAAATAATGTAAATGACAAAAATTTGGATGTTTCTATGGTGCGCAAAACAAAATAAAGTCAATCCAAAACAAGTTTTAAAGAAATATCTATAAACATAATAATTAATTCTATTTTCAAAGAGTAGATATCACATCTAGTTTATAAAAATGGATGAGGGCCGAGCCCGTGGCGCACTCGGGAGAGTGCGGCACTGGGAGCGCAGCGACGCTCCCG
>NW_007784247.1:0-2809 GCF_000696425.1 Galeopterus variegatus
ATACCAAAGTCAGACAAATATTTAACAAAAAAGGAAAACTACAAGCCAATATCTTGATGAATATAGATGTAAAAATCCTCAACAAAATATCAGCAAACAATACAGCAGCACATCAAAAAGAGTATACATCATAACCAAGTGGAATTCATCCCAGGGAGCTAAATAAACAAATGAATAAAAACAAACAAAACAAGAAAGAAACAGCAATCACAATAATATGTTGAACTTTCAGAAGGAGAGAACAGAACTAAGGTTACCAGAAGTGGAAAGGGGGGAGGGGTAAGGGGGTTAATGGGAAATTGGTTAATGGACACAAAGAATGATTACATATTATAATGATGAATAAGCTAACTATCCTGATTTGGCCATCACATATTGTACACAAATACTGATAGTCAGCTTTGTATCCTACAAATATGTATAATCTATTATGTTTTGATCAAATAAAATAAAAAATAAAATGTTACTTACATTAATAAGTAATAGGTTTATTAGTGTTAATCTTAGATGAATTAATAAATATTTTAATTTCTAACATGCTAAATATCAATAGATACAACACTCATAAACAAAAGCTCTTTGAAGTCCTCGATGGCAGTGTAAATGGGTGTAGAGAATAAAAAGAAACACTGTTTTAGAGTATCCGCTACTAAGCTTAACTCCACTGGGGTGTGGGGTCTTTCTTCCTCCAGCACCAGCCTAGACTAGTAAGATACCAGGGCTTAAACTCTCCTGGTGCCAAAGGATAAGGAAGGGACAATTAGCACAAAGAAATCCAGATGGATGTAAGTAAGGAATGTCACTACCTTACCCATACACATACACTGGAAGGTGGGTGGGTGGGTGGTGTGTGTGTGTGTGTGTGTGTGTGTGTGTGTGTTCCTCATTTCTGGAACTCCTCAGAACCTCCAGCCTTTAGATGGTAATATCCTCAAAAGCAAGGGATCCATGGTTTTTTTCATGGATCTTTGGCTTTTCTCTAATATTAGTGATTAATACAGAAAATACTTCTCATAGTGTTGGCTCTTGAAGATACTTAAATTCACCGCCCTAATTTTGACATAAGGCACCTAGCCTAGTTTGTCCCCTCCCATCTTTGCCTCTACACCCCCACCTTCATATAACACCTTCCTCAACTAAAATGTCCTGCCTGTCTCCCTGACTTCTGATTTGATTTCCAGAAAAGAGATGTGATCATAGGTCAGAAGCACCACCCCCTTTCCCTGTGTATGGAGCTCTATATCATCAAGGGCACACACTGAGTCCTGTGATATAGGCCAGACTACTAAAATGGTGCATCTGGAGCTTCTTTCTACAACTCAAAGAAAAAAAAAGAACTCAACCAGTGCCTAAATGCATTAGGTTGGGCCTTTTACATCCCAATGCTTGCTTGAAGAGTTCCATTTGCATACATTAACATTTTGGAAATAAAGTCACCAATTCTTATTATTTCCCCAGTCCCTTTTACAATGCACCCTTTCACTCTTTGTGAAAATAACTGTGGGCAGTTATCTGCACAAGGTGAACAATCACAGCAACAGTACTGAGTGATTAGGGTGCCCTGTGCTAAGTGCTTCACGTGCATCAGCTCATTGATTCATACTAATCCCACAAGGTAGCTATGACTAGTATTCCCATTTTACACATGGGAACTAAACAATTTGCCCAAGTCCACCCAGCTGGCTAGTGAGAGATCCAGGAGGACTTGAACCCACTAATAAATAAGCACCCACAAAGGGTAATGATTCTAATGCATGTCATAAGAGGGGGGGCAATGAAAAAATGAGAATTGAAATACCATCAACCTTGAAAAGCAGCTCTGCTGAATGATGGCTATGATTCCTGGAAACTTTGCAAAAAGCATCACTGATAAATCCTGATTGCTTTTTCTCCTTAGTGGATTTTTGTGTATTTCTGTCCACTTTTCACTAGCACTACACTACATGTTTCTTGATTAGAACAGCACCAGATACTGTAATATCACTTTAAGTTCCACTCCATGCTCCCTCCTTGGCCCTAATTCAATGGAAGAATGATTTACTTTCACACGAAGCATGTGCTCCTGTATATCAATGCCACCTTCACCCGTTCCCAGAAAGATTTAGTAGACACTATATATTAGAATAGCAATTATCACATAATGTCAGAACATTAGGCATTTTACATTTTCCAAATGATACATGAATAATTTGAGCCCTCTACGTATACAGCCCTAATAAATCAAACATTTAATTTTCAAACACTTTTGAAAGCAATAAAGGCATCTCTTTTAACTTTAAAATAGCCTATGGATTTTGCCTCAGTGCCTTGATTTATCCTTCCATGGATACAGTACTAATTCTTGATCCACAAACACGTAGGCAAGTGCCCTGAATTTTTAATAAACTAGATTTACTTTAAATCATACCCTAAAATAAGAAAGCACCAAACATTATTAAAGGACTCTATTTATGAATGCAAAAAAAAAAAAAAAATGAATTGGCTTTCCAGGCAAAAAGAAGAGATACTGGGATGATGTGCAGTCAACCGCATAAAATTGGATAATGTCAATTGATAATGAGTTTAATTTCATGGATATAGTTCCTCAAGTTAAAGTGTAATTAAAACAAAATGAAAACAAACAAAACACAATCCTTAATATTGCCAACTTTAAGAAATAGATGATTGAATTTGTACTTTCTAATACCAAGAAAAGCCATGTGGGCTAGAGTTTTTAATTTTATCCACTTATTATGATATTCAGCACAAAAGTACACCATTAGTATTGATGCTACTGTGGTATTTAACCCTTCTCCAAATGACACATATG
>NW_007784248.1:0-272 GCF_000696425.1 Galeopterus variegatus
CTGACTGTAGGGTATAAGGCCCCCATTTCAGGAGGGGCCCTGCCCTATACTCAGGAGGAAAAAATGCTGCACAGAGAGGCCACGAAGAATCTGAACAGACAGGCCTTGCTGGGTTTCTGCACCCAGTCTGTTAGTGTTAGATCGTACCCTCTTTGTCCAATTACATTTCTACACAGTTGTTCGTGTTTCCATTATGCCTGCGTGACGAAGCTTCCATAAAAACCCAAGAGCACAGGGTACAGGGAGCTTCCGGATAGCTGGGCACTTGGAGG
>NW_007784248.1:2359-2809 GCF_000696425.1 Galeopterus variegatus
TCTCTACATGTCTGTGTTTCTTTTCCTTTTTTTGTAGATATTCCTTTGTCACTTTTCATGTGCAGACTGTGTCCTGATCATAACTGTATGATGCCAGATACCATGAAGACTGGTCAGTGTTTCACACAATGGCTTTGCTGTGGCTGTTACTTAGAATACTGTGTTGATCTTTTTCAACTCACTTTGGGTAAATTCTTCTGCTCTTCAATTGATTTATGCATAATTTTGTAATAAAAATGATACATGAAGATGTTGATGTTTTATCACACATTGGAATACTTTTAAAGTATATCTATCCTTGATAATAAATATTTATTGGTACTGTCTTAATCCATTCGGGCTGCTCTCATACAATACCAGAAACTGGACCACTCCGCAAACAACAGAAGTTTATTTCTCACAGTTCTGTAGGCAGGGAAGTCTAAGATCAAGGCACCCGCAGACTCGGTG
>NW_007784249.1:0-455 GCF_000696425.1 Galeopterus variegatus
GAAAGAGACTTGGAAATCAAGTGTTTTTAGTTAGATACATTACTCACCTCAAATATAATCGAGGTAATGTTTTGAGAAGGGGAAATGGACATTGGGTGGACAACTAGCCATGTCTGCTACATGAACTCATTTAATGCTTTTCTTTTCTTTTATATTTTTTCCTTTTCTTTTCTTTTAAAAAAATTTTATTTATTTATTATTGGTTATGAATATTCATGAGATACAAAGCTGATTGTCACCACTGGTGCCCAAGGTGTGATGGCCAGATCCATACTGGTGGTAATGCTTCTTTTCAAGATGACAGTCTGTCCAAGATCTGGTAATATGGACTTGAATCTAGAATTCCATTGTTTAGGTAATGGGTACATCATAGCCAATGTCAATTCAGTAGGCAAAAATCAATTATACTAGCTTTTGGATTACTAATAATTATTATATTTTATATATATATTTAT
>NW_007784249.1:2400-2809 GCF_000696425.1 Galeopterus variegatus
CACCCGAGCAGGGTCACAGCCCAGCTGGCCGTCAACACCCGAGCAGGGTCACAGCCCAGCTTGCCGTCAACACCCGAGCAGGGTCACAGCCCAGCTGGCTGTCAACACCCGAGCAGGGTCACAGCCCAGCTGGCCGTCAACACCCGCTGGGGAGACTCCGGCTGGAGCCAGTGAGCAGCTGCTCCTGCTGCTCCAGGGGGACCGATCCTGAGCGGAGCGGCGCACGCTGGCCGGAGGGCCCTGCCCTGCGGGATGGGACCCAGGGATCGTGCTGGGACATCTCAGCAGCACAGGCCTGCGCAGGGACCCTCCCGCCAGCCTTCACCTCGGGCGGGCTCCACACCCCTCCTCCCGGGATCACCTCCAGGCACCGCCGCACACAAACCTCTCCAGACTCCACTTTTGGGGA
>NW_007784250.1:0-371 GCF_000696425.1 Galeopterus variegatus
TACTAAAGATATTAAATCTGAAAGGCTTTTCTACAGGTGTTTCAAGAATTCATGAATTAGATAAAATTTGAGAGAGGCCTTGGTTCTTTATGTTTTTAATAAATAATAGAAAATAAATGAAGTAAGGAGCAGGATGAATTCGTGGATTCTGAGAAGTGCAAGGACATGAATTAGGGTATGTGTAGCTGATTGGTGGAGAACGAGTCATAGAGAAATAGATAACTTTATGTGGAGGAGGAAAAAGTGGGCTTGGATTTGTGATCTAGGAAATCTATGTCCCTGCAGTGCTATGTGTATCTACGGGCAGAGATGACCAGGGATGAATATAGAAAGCTGCATCCAGTTTCCTGTGAGGAAGAAAAACAATATAT
>NW_007784250.1:2510-2809 GCF_000696425.1 Galeopterus variegatus
TGGTCAAATGATAATGTGATTCAGTTAGTGTTTTATTTTTAAATATTTTTCAGTTAAAGTTTCATAGTAATTGCATTTGTAATAATGTGCATTTTAGTAGATATAACTATGTGATTAGAAAAATACATGAGCAAAATTACATAATGATATGGAGAAACCAGGATTTATGAAGAGCAGTAAGGCATATGGTCATTGGTGAGGCCTTAGATAGAACTCCGTTGTAGACCACAATTAGTCTAGCAGGGAAAAGACTAGGCTTGATGTGGAATCAGACATAAAATTCAGATAGTTCTTAGAAG
>NW_007784251.1:0-445 GCF_000696425.1 Galeopterus variegatus
GAAAAGGAAAACTTGGGTGGTGGGGATCTTCTTTTGGAAATCTGGGTTTATTCCTCCCCCCCGCAAAAGCACCAGTGAGCTGAATAATTTAACTCTCATTCCTGTTCTCCACAGTTTAAACCTGTCATAAGGCCCCCAAAACCAGACCCATTTCCAGATTCTTCTAATGACCAAAAGAGTCATTGAGGTCTTGCTGGAGGCTCCTGCCCTGCCTTAGTGTCAAAATCTCAACTGTCTCAGGATTCATTCTCTCTTTTATCATAACGACAAACATTTATTTAGTTTCCTGACTTGTACGGAGCTCTATTTTAGGATTACAGGGGATCACAAAGCTGAATCCCACAGATCTTTCCCTTCAGGATTCTAACTGAGGAGCTAAGACACGTACAGGAGTTACTGTCATATGAGAGAGATTGTGACATGGTCAGAAGCTGTAGAGACAGCC
>NW_007784251.1:2346-2809 GCF_000696425.1 Galeopterus variegatus
GTGTGGATAGGTAAGACGTAGAGTCATGATGTTCTTCCAGAGCTTAAAAATGGTGGATAATTCATAGGCTATTAAAATGTTAAAACTGAAAGGGACTAAGAAATCTTCTCTAATCCTGTCGTTGCATGTTAGTGTAAACATGTTGTTTGTGTATGGTAATTTAGGTGTAGTCCTTCCTAAAGGTAATGTCTTAAATGAGTGCCTGAAAGTTCTTTCCAGAAGCACAGCTCTGTGGCTATACAAATTCTGGGCATAAATGTCATGAGCTTTTAATTTAGGTACATGATGTGTGTGTTAGAGGTGTGGAAAAAACATGAATCTAGTTCTGGAGGAGTTTAGAGTCCAAGTGTGCTAAAATTTTTCATGTAAGTTAGATTAGTGTATTAAAATAAGCACAAATAACTGTGGGAGTTCAAAGAAAAGATTACCTCTGATGGGAAGTATTGGAGAAGTCCATTGAAAG
>NW_007784252.1:0-456 GCF_000696425.1 Galeopterus variegatus
TCAACATGGTCATTGCTAGTTTTTTTCTTTTATGTTTATATCCTATGACAATTTTTTTTTTTTATATTTATCTTATATCATATGACCTTACTGAGTTCCTCATTAGTTCTAGGAAATCTTGCTGGTAGATTCCTTTTGAGTTTTGAATACACAGCCATGTCATCTTCAAATAGGGAGAATTTTATTTCTTCATTTCCAGTATACATGTCTTTGTTTTCTTGTCTCATTATACTTATTAGAACTTCTTGACAATGTTGAATAAGAGTGGCGAGAGTTTTTCTCTTGCATTGTTTCTACACTTAGGGGGAACACTAAGACTGTCACCATTAAAAATAATGATAGCTATAGTTTTTTGTAGGTGCTCTTTATCAAGTTGAGAAAGTTTCCTCTGTTTATATTTTTGGAGAACTTTTATCATGAATATGCATTTAATTTTGTCAAATGCTTTCCTCATTA
>NW_007784252.1:2329-2809 GCF_000696425.1 Galeopterus variegatus
TTTTAAGTTTCTTGAGGCTTGTTTTATGGTTCAGAATATGGTCTATCTTGGTATGTATTCCATGGGCACTTGTGTATCCTGCTTTTATTGACTGGAGTGTTCTATAAATGTTGATTAGATCTTGTTGGTTGTGGTAGTGTTGAGCTCATGTATATTTTTGCTGGTTTTCTGTATAGTTATTCTATCACTGTTTAAAGAGGTGTTGAAATCTCCAACTATAATTGTGCATTTGTTTATTTCTCCTTTCAGATCTCTTGTTTTTGCACCACGTATATTGCAGTTCTGTTATTTGTTGCATATACATTTAGGATTACTATGTCTTCTTGGTTGATTGTCCCATTTATGATTATGTAATGACTCTCTCTCTCTCTCTCTGATAATTTTCTTTGCTCCGAAGTGTATCTGACATTAGATAGCCGCTCCTGCTTTCCTTTGATTAATGTTTACATAAATCTTTTTCTATCTCTTTCCTTTCAACTT
>NW_007784253.1:0-207 GCF_000696425.1 Galeopterus variegatus
GACAATTATTGCTCTAATTAGATGCACATCTGACTGACAACCATGTATATAGTTTCTCTTCTTTTTATATCTAGTTTTAACTTGTTCCCAAATAATGTGCTCCCCCTCTCCAAAAAAATAAATAAATAGATAAATAAATCTGTAACCTCCTTTGTTAGGAAATTTCTGTCTAAATGTTATAACACTGTGTAAGAATTCCAGGGACAA
>NW_007784253.1:2024-2809 GCF_000696425.1 Galeopterus variegatus
AATTGACACACTGTACTTTGATCAATCAAGAGAATTCATCTTGCTTTGCAGAGGAAAACAGAATTTTTTATTTTATTGTGCTTCATATTTTAAAAAATGGGAACAATAATCAACCACATTGTATACTGACAAAATAAAATAAATTTTTTTTAAAAAATGGGAAACAAGTTTCTCTACTTTCTGCCTCCTTTCTTCCCCCCCAAAATCTAGTTTTTCCAATGTATGCAACATACCATCACTAGCACCACTTCAAAATAAGGACTAAGGAGCTGTTGGTCCAGTTTTCACAGATGTGTTTGTTCATCATCCTCAGTAATTTGGTGCAAAGAGATGAGTGAGGATAAAAAGAGGCAGGAGTGGAATCTCCCATGTGAACACAGGGTTAGTGAGTGGGAGCTGGGACTTTTCTCTTCCTATATGAACTGATTCGATGGATATAAAAGACAGTGGCTGTACAAGCACGCTGCTTGAAGATGTATAATTATTATTATCATCATTACTACTTTATATGTGCCCAGCACGAAGGCTGAACCACAGAGCTTAAATGACTTGACAAAATCTCTGTTGATGAGAACAGTTGCCACACATCTCTGAAGCAGGCACAGATTCATTAGAGATCTCATCTTACTAACGCATTGTTGTTCGGAGGTACTTAACACCGTCACCATGAGATAAGGGCTGCATTGCTAATAGAAAAAGTTCAAACTGAAGAAAACATAAGTACGCAAAATAGGACTGAATAGTGAAAGAGCAGTCTGAAAATATAATTGGGGACATTAAGAAGG
>NW_007784254.1:0-350 GCF_000696425.1 Galeopterus variegatus
TTTACTGCAGCTCTGTTTACAATAGCCAAGATAGGCAGCCAACCTAAACGTCCACCAACGGATGATTGGGTAAGGGAACTGTGGTATGTATACACAGTGGAATACTATTCTAGTAAAAAAGAAAAGTACTCCCATTTGTAACAACATGGATGAACCTGTAGAAACTTATGTTGAGTGAAGCAAGCAAAGCACAGAAGGATAAATAACGCACGTGGCACTCATACGTGGGAGCTAAGAAAGAAAGGAAGGCAGGAAACAAAATAATCTTTGGAGCAACCTAGCCTATAGCAGGAGATTCTAAGATCCACTAACTCTTGAAACCACATACACAGACACATAGAGACCATTAA
>NW_007784254.1:2529-2809 GCF_000696425.1 Galeopterus variegatus
TCATTACTTTATCATGTAACATACATGATGTATTGCTCTTATAGCAATTATCTCTTGTAATTTTTATTTTTATTTATTTATTATACTATTATTTCTTGTTACATTCTGAGATATTATAGTGGAGCAGTTGAGGGAAAGGGAAGAGGGGAAGGGGGAGGGGACAGCAGGGGAGGATGTGGAAGGAGTGCGTGTGGGTGAGGCCCATGGCATGCCCCTCACTCCAACAGAGGAGACGTTGGGGCTTCCAGTGGTGGCTCGGTCACCACTGAGCGGAGTGCAG
>NW_007784255.1:0-247 GCF_000696425.1 Galeopterus variegatus
TCTTTGTATAGGACCCCCTAGACTGTACATTACATAACTCCAAGAAACACTGTTCACAAATGCTACAATGTAAACTGTGCTTCCTGTGGATTGGATTGTGTCCCCCAAAGTCCCATGTATTAGAAACTTAATCCTCATTGTGACAGTGTTAAGAGGGTAGGAAATCCTATTATGGTCATTGAAAGATGGGACCTTTGGGAGGTGATTAGATTGTGAGGACCATGCCCTAGTGAATGGATTAATCTGT
>NW_007784255.1:2410-2809 GCF_000696425.1 Galeopterus variegatus
AGAAAAATAGCAAAAGGGGCCTTTAAAAGCATTCTAAACAAAAATAATAATGATGACATGGATTGCAAAAACACGGAAAGAAAATGTCATGACTCTATAGTGATGAAAACAAACAAACAAACGAAAAACCGGAGAGGAACACTTGATAAATCTAGAAAGCAGGATAGAATTAGATAGTCAGCATTTTGCAAGCCCCAATATAATGATTAGTTTAGTCAATAATTATCAATGGATAGTAAAACCATTGGGTAAATGTTGCTGGAAAACAGAAAGTTCACATGGTCTCAAGTACTGTTCTGTTGATTATGTACAAGAACAAAAATGTCCCTTTACAACAGAAGACTCTGATCATCACCACTTCATCCAGGTGATGAGCTTAACATCAACCAAGTCAGAAAA
>NW_007784256.1:0-2809 GCF_000696425.1 Galeopterus variegatus
CAATTTTCAAATTGTTGCTGTCTGACATTGGGTAAGGTACTAAACATCTCTGAGTTTTAAAGATAATACTATCTACCATGCAGTTTTGTTGAGAGGATTAAATAAAATGAGACAAGATATAAAGAGTTTAACATGATATCTGAATAGGGAATGATTTTGTTAAATGGTGTCTATTGTTATAATCATTATAGTATTTTTCCAATGTTGGGAATAATAATGTCAGATCTGTTTCTAATACAGTGAAGGTCTGCCTGGAGACATGCGTTTCATGAGTCCCAGGAATAGAGTTTCTTGTCAATTGGTTACACTGTTCTGTGGGGAATGGGCCTGGAATTCTGACTGTGGTGGGCAAGCCATCTATGGATTTCTATTGTTCACACCAATTTCTTCTTTCACTGCTCTGTTACCTGGGGGTTGACTGCTTTCCCATTCCTGTCCTACCAGACCCACCATCATTTCAAGAAACAAACATAGGAATATTCCCCTTCCAGATAAGATGAAGCTTAAACAGCATTTTCCCCAATGAATATTTTGAAACTAGAGATTTGTATGGCTCATTTAGAGCCGTTTTACTAGAAAAGGCAGCTGCAGGGGAAATGACTTAAAAGGACATGTGAAAGATGGACTCAGCCAGTCTTCATGGTAACAGAAATATTGCTATTATTAATATCATGCACTTAGAGAGTGCTGCTTTCCCAAGGAACTCAAAGTATTGCACATATATTATCTTATTTCTCCTTGCCACATGCAAAGAAGTCATAATACAGGAATACGCAATCTTCAGAAAAAAACACTGTTTACTGAAGTGCATTGGGGTTGAACTGGAACCGGACCAAATCGTCCCTGTCTAGAAGGGAAAGAGCTAATGAATCATATTCCTGGGAGCACCTGACTTCCTGTTATCCTGCACTTGATGCCAGGGGAGGTGAGAGCTGCCCTCTGAGTGAGACACCTGCACCACACCTTAGGAGAAGGGTGGTGGGCTCTAAGTCTCTGGGAGTCTCAGCAGCCTCGGGACTCACTGCTGACCTGGGTGCCCCACTTCCCCTTGGAGCTGTGCAGCCTCCAGGCTGAGAGGCTGAGTCCAGTGCCTACCCCTTGGCATTTTATCGATCCTGACCTCTTGGCTTCCGACCTTTTCCAAGGGTGGTCGTGAATTTTGCGGGTAGAGTCAGGAATGTTCCCCATTACACAGGACATCTCCCTCTGAAGGATGTTGGACACTTTTAGGATTAGGCAGAGGAGGATGCACTCTTATTGCCCTAGCAGTGGAAGATTCTGTGCAGTGTTGCACACCTGAGAGGCTGTCTCCAAGTTCAGGCATTTATTTTGTGCTCCACGCTCTCAGCTGTAGTCTAACTTAAAGCATGTCATACCTTGGTTCATCCTAAGTGAAATTTGACTCAATAAAGAGCTAACAGTAAAGGGCTACAGGCCCACATGTAGATAAATGTTATGCTGTGTCTGAAATTGAGACAAATGGAGACATCATCTCCATCTTTTAGGTGATAGGAACTTTGGATGAAGTTAGAGGCATTTGGGGACAAGTAGGACCACTCAAAAGGCTACCTCAGTACTGTGGGTGGAGAAAGCTTTAGATATCAGAATCTGGCAGACTCGGGGTTCAAATCCCAGATCTACATGTGCTTATCTGCATTTTCTTGGGACGCTCTTTAATCTTTCTGAGTCTCAGTTTCTCTGTCTGTAAAATTAGAACCATAACTGAGATGAAGGGGTTGGTTATGAGGCTTAAACGGCATGCATCAGGCTCTCCCTCATAAAGGGGAGCTTGGATAAGACTGTGGGAAATATACCCGGTTCAGGAAACTTTACCTTCCTGTTTTGCTTTCAGGTACAGGGAACTTAGAGCCCTCAGTGTTTCCAGGATATGGTAAAATTGGATACATTCTTCTGGGAAAACTCCAGGAAAAATCTGGCATTTTATAACTATTTATTATAAGAACATTTGTTCATTTGTTTATTCGGTCAGTGAGAGAACAAATATTTAGTAAACTTTGGGCACTGGGCTAAATACTACATATACCATTATGGAAAAGGACCCAATCCCTACCCCTCAAGAAATTGTGGCTGTTGTATTTGGTCAATTTTTCCTCCTAGTTGATGATATACAAACCCCAGGTGGCCTGAGTAGAGTTGCTGAAAGAGCAGTGAAAGAAAACAGTGAATGCTGTTCTGAATTTATGTAGCTCTGGGATTCAGCAATTTCAACCACACCAATTACAGTGTTTTCTGTCAGAGTTGACCTTTGAGAAGATTGCCTCAATTATAAAAGGTCAGCATCTCCTGGTTCTGGCACAAGCAAGTCCTGAAGAAGGTAATAAAATATAGCCAAATAACCCCATGGAGGTCCTTTGCCTCTACCACCCAGCAATGGCCTGAGGCTCTCATACACTTTTGGAATAGCTCTGAGATGCAAAGTGTGTGCCGGAAAATTAGCACTTACATCTTGATATAAGTAAGGACTTTTAAAAATTATTTTTAGCAATTCAAAATGTGTTTGCATAGCTAGTTAGTCATTACTCCTAAATAAATCAATTCCAGGGGTCATGCATTCCTCTACATAAAAGTTAACATAAGTTAGATAGGGCTATAGTAGGCAGCTTTTAGGGAACTCATTCATTCAAGCAGGAGGGTAAGCGAGCAAGGATATGCTGTACCAAGTTCCTGTTTTTCATCTTGCTGCCTTGACACTTCTGGATTCAAGAAGATAAATTATATACTTTGGTATCACCTGTAAGGATAATGGTGACTTTAGACCTAGATGCAATTCCTTGTTGTAAGCTCCATT
>NW_007784257.1:0-670 GCF_000696425.1 Galeopterus variegatus
AGCTGGTCTCCTTACCTCCGTCCTTGGGCCACACTCCCTGTTATGCCCACAGTCCCTTCTCGTTACTGAAGTCAGAGATAATCTGTCTAAGGCACAAATCAGATCATATCACTCCAGCTTTCTTTTCACAAACAAATAAACTGAAATGTATAGAAAAGCTACATAATGTCAGACATTATTACCACTGGTCTGATAATAATGTGTATATGGAGGTTAAAAAAACAAAAACCACTCAATGACTTAAGGATGTGACCCTTTGAAGGCAGCATGGCCACATGACTAGTTCTGTCCATTGAGTCGTGGGGGAAGTGATTTGAGTCCTTTCTAGGCTGGAGAACTTAATTGTCAGTGTGATACTCTCCCATTTTGGCAATGCGGTGACAGCCTCCATAAGCCTGGATTCCTGTGTGATCACAATGAATGGAACTTTCCTGACAATCTTTGTTGAACACATAGTGTGAGTAACTGACAAACTTGGTCGTTTCAAGCCAATAAAATTCTGGGCATAACCTAAACTATTCTCCTGATACAGATATTAAAGCTAGAAGAAGGATGCTATTATAACAACAACAGCAGCAAAACAAGGCCACAAAAAACCCCACCAACCCCGAAATATATGACATTGGCTTATGAGCCACATGGTAGTGGTGAGAAAACTGATTTTGGAGGC
>NW_007784257.1:2586-2808 GCF_000696425.1 Galeopterus variegatus
CATGGTTGATTGAATCCATGGATACAGAACCCACAGATACAGAAGGCTGAGCGTATATTTCCGTGCCAAATAGGAAGCCTCAAAAGGTTAACCCAGCAGGATTCAGAATTTCTACAGGCCAGTACCTACTGCACATCTCCCATTCTTCCCCTTTCTGAATAAGAGTGTCATTGTGATTATCATGTCCCTATTCTATCATTGTGAATTTGGCAGCAGTGGGGT
>NW_007784258.1:0-390 GCF_000696425.1 Galeopterus variegatus
TTGACTTACTCCTTTCCAATTTAGATGCCCTTTTGTAGTGGATTGAATTATGTCCCCCCAAAATTCACTGAAGCTTGAATTGTGTTCCCCAAGTTTTATGTGTTAGAAACTTAGCCCCCAGTGGGACTATTAAGAGAGGGGGAAATCCTATTATGGTAACTGAAAGGTGGAGCTTTGAAGGGGTGATTGGATTGTAGGATCGTGCAGTAGCAAATGGAGTAAAAATGGTGGTTAAGGGCGTGGTTCTGAGGGCTTTAAAAGAAGAGAAGAGTCTCTCTTTTTCTCTCTCTGCTCCACCATTTTCATAATGTGATACCCTGCCATCACTATCACCACCACCAGATGTGTTCCTTGGACTTTGGACTTCCCAGCCTCAGAAACTGTAAGCAA
>NW_007784258.1:2380-2808 GCF_000696425.1 Galeopterus variegatus
ACTCAGTGCTCAGCCCCTGCTAAATACTTTACATGTATTACCTATTTTAATTCTTACAATGCCCTATGAGGAAGGTGTTGCTATCTCCCTTTACAGGGGAGGAAACTGGGCCACAGAGTTGTTAAGCTAGCTTGCCCTGGTCACATAGCTACAAATTTACAGAATTTTAACCCATGGCTGTGTGACTCTAAATCCTATATTGTTACTGTTAACCCAAGCTGTGAGTGAGTCCTTCCTCAATGTTTCTCCCCCTTTAGCAACAAATCTTAATGCATTAGTAGATTAGTTTATACCATCCTGTGAGGCTCTAGCAGAAATTCAGACATCTCTGTGTCATTCATCAAAGGCACAGGCTGTTCCCATTATCTTCAGATTTCTTCTCAACCAGAGAGCTGACAGAGTAGACAGTTTTGAGAGACCTCAACTGC
>NW_007784259.1:0-2808 GCF_000696425.1 Galeopterus variegatus
ATATTTTTTGTCATGAATTTTTTTCATTTACTTTGATCTTTATTGCATTAGAATATTACATGTTACTGACTTTTTTTGGATAGCCCCTTCCCTTAAACCTTGTGCTCAAGGTTTCCTGGCCTCACCCTACTCTGAGCCCTAGGTAGAGGCCTACAAAATATCTCATCTGCACAACAAAGCTCTCCTAGCCCACTGGTTCTCAAACCTGGCTGCACATGCAACTCAACCAGGGGGGAAAAAAAGGATAACAATCATCAAACCAATGCCTACATCCTGTCCCCAAACCCACTGTTCAGTATGGAGAGACACAGAGGCAGTGGGGGAATTTGGTATTTTTAAAAAGGCCTCTAAACCACTTCACACTCACTAGAATGGCTATAATCAAAAAGCCAGACAATAACAAGTGTTGACAAGGATGTGGCGAAATTGGAACCCTCATACATTGCTGGTGGGAAAGTAACACTGTGGAAAATGATTTGGCAGTTCTCCAAAACATTAAACATGGAGTTACCATATGACCCAGAAATTCCACTCCTAGGTATACACCCAAGAAAACTGAAACACACACTCATAAAAATTTGTACATAAATGTTCATAGCAGCATTATTCATAACAGCCCAAAGTGGAAACAACCCAAATATCCATCTGTATGGATGAATGGGTAAACAAAATGTGGTACATCCATACAATGGAATATTATTTAGCCATAAAAAGGGGTAAAGTACTGACACATTCTACAACATGGATGATCCTTGAAAACATTACTCTGAATGAAAGAACCAGACACAAAAGGCCACATATTGCATGATTCCATTGATATGAGATGATCAGAATAGGCAACTTAATATAGAGACACAAAATAGATTAGTGGTTGCCAGCAGCTGGGGGAAGGGGACTGGGGAATGACTGCTAATAGGTATGGGGTTACTTTTGGGGTCACAAAATGTTCTGGAATTAGTGCTGATGTTGTACAACCCTATAAATACACTAAAAATGATCAAACTGTACACTTTAAAGGGTGAATTTTGTGGTATGTGAATTATATCCCAATTTTTAAAAATCCTCCCCAGGTGATTCTAACATGCAGCCAAGGAACACATCGACTTCCATCTTTACAGAATGGCTATGCTGGTAGTCACCCACTTTCTGGGTTAAGGCTCCTCTGAGGTTAAAGATCTGCTAGTGTTTTATTGGGAGAGCTTGACAGGGCAGGAACAGTACCAAGTGGGCTGTGACGCTTCCTCCACCTAACCAGGAGGCGTTAGAGTGGCAGAGGTTTTCTCTGCCCTGTTCCTCTTTGTCCAAATCAACAGGAGGGGAAGGCAGCACCCACACCTCCATGATCAGGAATTACTGCCTCATTAACATCCATCTCCCAAGCTGTGGCAGATGCCAGCTTCAGGCCACATTATGCACAGCAGAAGTGATCTGGTGGGAGAAAAAAAAAAAGTACCAAGGTACGGGTGCCAAGGAAATACACACAAACAAAAATAACTTTGGCACTCAGCATTCTGTGCTGAAAGGTGAGAAAGTTGCTTTCCCCGACCCAGCAAGTCTGAGATCTCGGCTTCTTTTAAGAGAAAAAGAAAGCACTCCAGTCTACCCAGCAGTTCCCATTATCAGAAGGCATGAAAGGTTGACTAGGAAACCACATCAGCTTTGCAGTGTCCAAAAATACAATCAAAGCTTACTGGCATCTCCTGCGATTCACAGGCAAGGGGCCGCACTCTGGCTTCTTTCTGTCTTCGTGCTGTCCTCATTACCTGGCTGAACAGACATGCCTTTGAGGTAGCAATGGCCTTCAGCAGGGAGGAAAATTCTGCCCCTGTGGAAATCCCCTTTGGTACAAAAATAAGCAACGGGCTGATAATTTTCCTATTTTTTTAAATGTGAGCTTAGTGACTTGGGTGCTAGCTCTTTGCAATGCTAAGAAAGCTGGTGATGCTAGATTACGAATACAGCAGAAATTACTAAGCAGATGCCCCACAAATATAACTGGCTCCATTCCCCAAATTGCTGTGAATATTATCTTATTTTAAAGTCTCCTATGAAAACACCCTCACAGAAGTTTCGGTTGGCTTGAGAGTATAGCCACCCACACAAAAGGGTTGGCAGGCTATTGTGTACACTGTGTGTGTGTGTGTGTGTGTGTGTGTGTGTGTGTGTGTGTGTGTGTGTGTGTGTGTGTGAATTACACTCCATCAGCAACTTAACACCACTCCTAGGTGTCTTTCTGGCCACATTCCACACTGAGAAACACCACCAAACAGCTTCCTGTGGACAACTCCTGCCTGCTGCTCATCAACTTCCTGCAAACTAGTTACCTATCTCGAGGGTTTAAGAGGCTCATATGCACTTCAAAAGAGCGATGGGATCATGAGCAGAAACACTGAATGGTCACATTAACCCCTCTAAACAACTGTCTCAGAACAGAGCCAGATGCAATCATACCTGAAGTCCTCTGGCTTGAGCAGAGGTCAGTGATGCATTTCTTTTTCCACTTTCTTTAAGAAAACAGAAGGTTTTATGGGACTGTTTTTATCTCTTTGAGTATATTTGTCTGGGTGGGGTAAGGTCTAGTTAACACAAATTCCTGCTTGGAAGCAGGGAGCAGGACTTTACAACCTCAAAATGGTTTAAACCTCTGTTTAAACCATTGTTTAAAGTCTCTCCTTGTCATAAGATCTTGATACAGATTATCTCAATAATTATGTAAATTTGATTGGCACATCATGGATACCTAGCATGTGAAAAAGACACAAAAATTTCTACTTATCTCAAAGGCAAACTTCTTTTTTTTTTTTTTTT
>NW_007784260.1:0-815 GCF_000696425.1 Galeopterus variegatus
AAATTTTTGATTGACATATACGTTTTTTTCTTTCAACTTTGAAGATGCCATCTCACCATCTACTGACTATCTCTGTTTCTGATATGAAGTTGGCCTTTATTTGTGTCATTGTTGTCCTGTGTATAATGTTTCCTTTATCCACATTTTTTTTCTTTCTTTTATCAACATTTTCAGTACTTTGACTAATGTGCTCCAGATAGGGCTTTCTTTGTATTTAACTTGCTTGGGGTTTGATGAAACTTTTTGACATTTAAGTTAATATTTTCATTAAATTTGGTAAAATATTGGCTATTATTTTTCCATTATTTTGTCACATGAAATTCTATGTTTTTCACCCTTCTTTTTTAGTTCTGTCATTCATAGTGGACTATTTCTATGAATTAGTCTTTTAATTCCTTGACTTTTTTTTTCATTTTCTATTATTTGTTTAGTCTACCCAGTAAAATTCTCAATTCAGATATGTGCTTCTCATTTCCAAAATTTTTATATATTCCTTTTTTTTAATAATCTCTGCAATTCCATTGGCTTCCTCACTTCATCATTCATAAAAGACAAAAACAAACAAACACTGTTTTTTGTTTGTTTGTTTACTTCATAATCATATTTATAATAGTTACATATTAGTCATTCTTCTGCTAATATCAACATGTGGATCGTCTTGGAATCTCTTTCTGTTGACCATACTTATGTGTGATTACAGTTCACAGTTTTTCTATATTGTTACATACTTAATATTTTTGTATTCTATGCTATAAATTATAGATAATATAAAATGTCAGAAATTATGTTGTATTTCCTTAAGGATTATTGAGCTT
>NW_007784260.1:2441-2808 GCF_000696425.1 Galeopterus variegatus
TTTGTTAAGAGACCCTCTGGACTTGGAAGTGTCTTAATATTTGCAAGTAATAGAAGAAAACTAAAGAAAAAAACAATCAATTTGACTCACCTGGGCCTATGTGTAGAGCATGTTCCTCTAATCCAGCCTGAAGTAAGCAGACCTGGATACATACATTTCTTCACAAACAACCGCTCCTTGTGGAGACATGGTCTTACAATGAATAATGTGGTACTTTGAATGTTTTTTCTAAAGGTTGATATGTGTCTTTTGGACAAGTGACTCAGCTTCTTTGATACTTAACTTGCTCTTTTTTGATTGGGAATGATAATAACACATTGTAGGGTTTTTAGAAAATTTTATTTTATTACTATGTAATTTACCTAAA
>NW_007784261.1:2269-2808 GCF_000696425.1 Galeopterus variegatus
ACACACTTGTGCTTGAAGGCAGGCCACAGACCTCCTGGTTGTCCAACTTTGGAATTCTTGTTTGTGTATTGCTTCACATTTGACCTAATTTCTTGGGCAACTTCCTAATGGTTCTTAAGTATTTTGGGGGGTGGAAGGAGGTTCTAGGACCCTTTTGAGACTCTGATAGCACTTAGGCACTCCCTCTGGAAAAATGCCCACATACAGACAACTGTGCTCTCCCAAATCAGTTAAATATCTCCTGTCTCTCACCACAGTTCCCAGAAAAAGAGATTAATTGACCTTGTTTATAAATGGCGTGCTCTATTGCTCCCAGCTTTGTCCTCTTTCTGACAGCAATTATCACCACCCTGTCCAAATCACTCTTTGTGCTATCTTGGGCTGTCTTCAGTTTAGCACTTCCATAGTGAACTCCAACAGCTGCTGGAGAGCAAAGGGATTATCCTATCTCCTGTCGCTTCATTATCTAGGAACCGCTTATTGATCGTGTGCTCTCCATAGAACTGAACATAGTCCTTAGCTTTGGTTACATCCCTGAA
>NW_007784262.1:0-535 GCF_000696425.1 Galeopterus variegatus
GATTAATTTTCTCAGAGGAAATGAAAAGGCTTCATGTAGTGGGTTATGGCATTTTTTAATGAAACAAACATGTGTTGAATGCCTACTGTACTTTGGGATCTAGATGAGAACCTCATCTCTTTCACGTCATTTATTACTTTAATTCAGATAGAAAAGAAAAGATACTCTGTTGACTGTTCTCAAGTAATGTTTATTTCCCAGGACAGGGAAAATTTTGTCCAGTGTGGTAATTCTGCTTGTTTCCAACGCCCACCTGTCTTGGTGGGAGAGGGGAGAGACGAGAAAGGAAGAAGCCAATTAGCTGCTTTTGCTCCGTTTTGAAGAGAGATGTGCAGGAACAAACTGCTTTCAATCACCAGGTACTGAGACTGCCAGTGTACATGTAATATTCTGGAAATTCATGCTGGAGTGTGAAATTGTGATGGTTACAGAAAAATGATTCTGTACACTGGCTTCAAAACATTTGGGGAATAGTCTTTTCTTTTCTTTTTTTTTGTCTTTTGTCTTTTTTCCGTGTCCGGCAACGGATCGCAAC
>NW_007784262.1:2007-2808 GCF_000696425.1 Galeopterus variegatus
AGAGGGTGAAATGTAATGACAACTAGTCCCAGGGTCAGAATCAATCCTGATCATTTCTACTGATGGTGCTAATTAATCTGGCTGAGCAAGGATAGTGACACCACGTCCTGCTTCCCAGATCACCCTTAAGACACTAGGCACGTGTGTCTAAGCGGTTGGCAGTGTTGGCTGCTGGCAGCTCTAGACCACATCCTCTCTGGGAATTTCCCTCTGCTGAAGGATGCTGCCTTGCCCAGGGTTCTCTCCCTCCCCAAGGGGAGTCCACATTCAAGGATGGGTCACTGCTGGGTGGTACAAAGGGGTGGCCTCTGCCTCAGTGAGAAACACCTGTTCAGGGCTTGCCAGTTTCCGAGCCTTTCGAGTGATTGGCAGAGGCCACTGTTGAAACTGCGTCTCAGTTTGCCCTCTCCCTCTGTCCAATCCTGCTTCTTTGCTCCCTCACTGTTGTTTCTGAGAACACATCCCAATAAACCTCCTGCATGCACATCTCAGCATCCTAGATTCTCTTACCTCAAGGATCCCAAGAGAGACCGGAGGCATCTCCATTC
Organism: Galeopterus variegatus; assembly: GCF_000696425.1. Lineage (NCBI taxonomy): Eukaryota > Metazoa > Chordata > Mammalia > Dermoptera > Cynocephalidae > Galeopterus > Galeopterus variegatus. The sequence continues at coordinate 2,556 of NW_007784262.1, forward strand.
TCTGAAACCATTTTGTGGCACAACAAGGAAGGGGTACAAGGTTCCAGAGGTGGAGCTTCCCAGAGATCCCAAAAGTCTATGGTGTTAACAATCCATAGGCCAAGGAACAGATGGCAATTTTGTTTGTGTCATCTGAATGGTTCTTTCTTTGTTATCTCTGACATTTCCAAGCTTCCCAAACCTTTCTGTATTTTTCTGTTCAAGTAGTCTGGTTCATTACAGACTAATTAAATTCTTTGCTTCCTCTCCCCTG
>NW_007784263.1:0-765 GCF_000696425.1 Galeopterus variegatus
AAAAAAAATTATTTATTTATTAATATTCATTTTTTACATTCTAGGATGTTGTTGTAGAGCAGTTGGGGGAGGGGGAGAAGAAAAAGGGGGATAAAAATAAAATAGGGTGAGAAGAGTAAGAAGGAGGGGGGCTTGGCTAAATTCCACGGCACCCCCCTCATTCCAGCAGGGGAGACCAGGGGGATTCTGGTGGAGGCTCAGTGGTCATAGCTGGACTGGTTATGGGGGGGTGGCTGAGGCCCTTGGTCCCCTATAACTCCACTTTGGGAGCCCTGAGTATTTCCTGTGCAACTCAGTGGTCATCACTAGGTTGGTTGCAGATGTCGAGGGGTGTGCCTAAGGCCCTCAGCCCCCAACTGCCCAGGCTTGGGACCCCAGGGCACTTCCTGCGGTGGCCTGGTAGTCAATGCTGAGCTGAGTGTGGTCATCAGGGGGGTGACTGAGGCCCACAGCCCTTTCCCATCCCTGGCTTGGGAGTCCAGGGCCTTCCAGCACTTCTAGATTTTATAGGTGTTCTTTGGTGGTGTTAGAACTTTACTAGTTAATATCAGACATTTTCCCTGATCAATGTGTATTTTGTTTTTTCTTTCAGTTTTGTGTTGGATTATTCACTACTCCCACCACTTAAACTCTGCACTGGAGTTAATTTGTTGTCCTTTGCTTACTTCTAAAATGGGGGAAATTCCTGTGGGGATCAGCACTTAAGCCCCGTAGTTGAGCTAAATTGCTGCTTTGCTGCTGATTCCCTGGGGAAGGCTTTTTGTG
>NW_007784263.1:1311-2808 GCF_000696425.1 Galeopterus variegatus
GATTATTCACTACTCCCACCACTTAAACTCTGCACTGGAGTTAATTTGTTGTCCTTTGCTTACTTCTAAAATGGGGGAAATTCCTGTGGGGATCAGCACTTAAGCCCCGTAGTTGAGCTAAATTGCTGCTTTGCTGCTGATTCCCTGGGGAAGGCTTTTTGTGCAGCTCAGGTTTTAATGGTTGACATTGTATGTACTTCTGAGTCTCCTGAGGCTGGGTACACCTGGGTTTTATGGAAACTCTGGTCTGGCCCTGAGTCTTTTCAGCCAACTGCACCCCCTGCAGTTCTATTTCCTGTTTGGTATCCACGGAGTGGTCCTGTGCTGACTGGGGGGCAGATCATCCATCCATGCTGTTACCCAATGTTCCCCTGGTGGGCCCAACTCCCCCACTGCCTGCATTCCAAACACTTCCCATGGGGTGGGCTGTGTGCCCATCCCTTGTGATGACTCACTGGCATCTGAGTGGCTCTTTTTTCGGTTGTCTATGGTTCCTCAATCTTATGTGGGCCCATGGGAACCCTGTTAGTGAAGTTGCTGGCCTGAAGGCCACCAACACCCTCTTCTCCCCTGCCACTTCCAAGCAACTTCATATGAAGGGTGCAGCTGCAGCTTTTACCAGCTCTTGCTCTGTGTGCTCAGCAGCTCCAGCCTTGAAGTGTTCTGGGTTCAAAATGGTCAGAGTGGTCTTTTCTTTCTCTCATCATGGCTTCTCCACCTTCATGAACTCCTTAGGTCCTCCTCTTCCCCTGAGCTCTGGTGGCCCAATCATGGCTGTTGTTGCTTTTCAATAGTTGTAAATTGGTTGATTTGTGGGAGGGAGTGACACTGAAGACTGTCTATTCCACCATCTTGACTGGCCAAAGATGTGACATGACTCTATTTTTTGATGTGTTTGGACTATTCTACATTTTGCTATCCTCTTTTTAGATCCTATTGACCAGCTACTATATTTTTTCTTTCTGCCTCCATTTTTTCTTCCACATTATATACAAGTCTTCTTGGCTTTTATGGATAGCTTGTCATATGACAGGCAGGTTAGACAGGAAAAAAGTGAAGAAAGGGAGAAGTGGTGTTGGTTCTTAGTCCGCCGGAGCCCTTTCCTCCTGGGTAGTTGCTAACCAACTACATTGCACCTTGTATCACATGCCAGACTACTGTGCCTCTGGGCTCCATTAATCCCTGCTGATTACTAAGCAGAAATGATTCAAACTCTTTCACGGTTCAGAGATATTTTGAAAACCTAATGCTCCAGAAGGATACATACCATTTAGTAGGGATTTCACTTTATTCTGTTTGCCTAAATTATCATAACACTTATAGATCCTACATTTATATTATTATTGTCTAGAATTTTTTTATAAAATAATTTATGTAGGCTTATATTAACGTTATTTATGTGTACATGACATTACCATGTATCCCCTTCAGAAGTCAAAATATATACTAGACACAGACACTGAAAATTTAGCAGTCCAATCATAGGAATATGATGGC
>NW_007784264.1:0-2808 GCF_000696425.1 Galeopterus variegatus
CAACCACAAATATGTTCTCCATTTCTATAATTTTGTCATCTCAAGAACATTATATAAATTGGATCGTCCACTTTGTAACCTTTGGAAATTAGCTTTTTTTTTCCTTTTTGTCTTTTTTCGTGTCCGGCAACGGATCGCAACCCTCAGTGTCGCGCCCGTACCGGACCGGGACCGGCAACGGGATCGCAACCCTCGGTGTTGCTCCCGCACCTCGCTCAGCCAGTGAGCGGGAACCGGTCTGTATGTGGGATCCGAACCCTCGGCGGGAGCACCGCTGCGCTCCCAAGCAGCGCACTGTAGCATGCGCCACTGGGCCGGCCCCGGAAATTAGCTTTTTTACTCAGCATAATTTCCTAGAGATTTATCTATTGTGGCATGTATCAACAGTTCATTCCTTTTTATTGCTGAGTAGTATTCCATAGTATGGATGCACCATGTTTTGTTTAAACATTCATTCTTTGAAGGATAGTTTCCAGTTTTTTGCTGTTATGAGCAAAGTTCTATAAATATGCATGTACAAATTTTTCAGTGAACATAAGTCGTCATTTTTCTGGGATAAATGTCCAAGAGTACAATTGCTAATTTGTATGGTAGTTGTATGTTTAGATTATAAAAAACTGCCAAACTATTTTCCAGTGTGGCTGTATCATTTTACATTTCCACCAGCAATGTAGGAGTGATCCAGTTTCTAAGTATCTGTGATAGCATTTGGTGTTGTCACTATTTTATATCTTAGCCATTCTGATAGGCATGTACTAAGTATTATCTTATTGTGGTTTTAACTTGAATTTCCCTAATGGCTAATGAAGTTGAACATCTTTTCATATGCTTATTATCTATCTGAACATCCTCTTCAGCGAAATGTTTTCTCATATCTTTTACCCATTATCTAGTTGGATTTTTTTTTCATTGATTTTTGAGAGTGCTTTATACTCATGTTTTCTAGATACTGGTCTTCTGTCAGGCATGTGGTTTGTGAATAGTTTCTCCCAGTCTGTAGCTGGCCTTTTCATCCTCTTCACATGGTCTTTTGCAGAGCAAAAGTTTTTAGTTTTGATAAAGCCCAGGTTTTCAATTTTTCCTTTTATGGATTATGCTTTTGGTGTTCATTCTAAAAACTCTTTGTCTAGTCCTAGATCATAAAGATTTTTTTATTTTTCTTTCTAAAATTTTTATAGTTTTAGGTTTTACATTTAACTGATTCGTTTTGATTTAATTATTTGTTTATTTATTTTATTTATTTATTTTTTTGTCCTTTTTGAGACTGGCTGCACCGCACTCAGCCAGTGAGCGCTGTGAGCACACTGGTCATCCCTATATAGGATCCGAACCCACGGCGGGAGCGCTGCTGCACTCCCAGCTCCACACTCTCCCGAGTGCGCCATGGGCTCAGCCCTTGATTTAATTTTTTTTATGAGGTTTGAGGTTATGTCTAAGTTCACTTTCTTGCCTACACATCTGATAGCTCTAGTGTCATTGAAATGGTTTTGCACCTTTTTCCAAAATTAGATGGGAATATTTGTGTTGATCTATTTATGGTTTCTCTATTCTGTTCCACTGATCTATGTGTCTTTCTCTCTGTTAATACCACACTGTCTTGATGACTATGGCCATATAGTAAATATTTATATTGGGTCGAGTGATTCCTGCCACCTTATTCTTTTTGAGATGGTTTTATCTAGTCTTGGTGCTGTGCCTTTCCATATAAATTTTAGAATATGATTGTCTATGTGTATAAAAAACCTTGCTGGGATTTTGACAGGATTTGCATTACACCCGTAGATCAATGTGGGGAGAATTGACATCGTTTAACTTATGTTGAGTCTTCCATTCCATGGACACATACTATCTCTCCATTTATTTAGGTCTTCTCTGATTTCTTAGAGGTAATTTAATTAACCAATCTAAATAAATTCTAGTGGCTAGAGAACCTCACACTGGTTAGAATTAAAATATAATGATACATCTTTTGAGCAACCCCATCACGTTTTGGAAAAAAAATGCATACCCTTTGGATCATGAAACCAATAAGAGAAGTTTGCAAGCAACTTTCTATGTTTGTGGCTGCTATAGATTGGATGCCACCCCAACCTCATTAAGGCTTAATCCCCACTGTAACTGTTGGGAGAAGGAAATTCCATTATGGTAATTGAAACATAGGGCCTTGAAGAGGTGATTAGATGTAGGACCATGCTGTAATGAATGGATTCATAGTTGTGGTCAGGGGCATGACTCTGGGGGCTTTAAAAGAAAAGTACATGAGAGGTCAGTCTCTCTCTCTGCTCCGTCATTTTCACAATGTGATACTCTGCAGTCACTGTTGCTACCACCAAGACCTTCACCAGCTGTGTTCCCTGGACTTTGGACTTCCCAGCCTCAGAGATTGTAAGCAATAAATTTCATTTTCTTACAAATCACCCAGTTCTGTGTGTTTTGTTAAAAGCAACAGAAACAGACTGTAACAGTGGCGTATGGGCACATTGTAATGGTCATCAATAGTGGTTACGTTAGTGGAAGTATAACAGTTTTTAAAATTTCTTTTTTCATTCATTCTTTTGTTGATTGGTTGATAGATTCATTGATATGGATCATAAAGCCAAAAGTAAATGTCTGAAAGAATACACCGTAGGCATTGTGGCACTGATCCTGTATTTCCTGGCTCAGGTGCTTTCCAGAGACAAAGCTCTTGTCCTGTATTTTCCAGTTTGTTGCTGTATATCCCCAAAGAGACTGTAAACCACATGAAGATACTGTCGGGCCTCCCTGAGCCAGAGGCCGACAAAACCGAGCGGGAAGAGACCCCGGTCC
>NW_007784265.1:0-449 GCF_000696425.1 Galeopterus variegatus
ACACCATGAAAAAGCAAATTGCCTTTTTCTCAGTAATTTTTTTTTTAACTGATGCAAAGTACAGATAATTTAAAAGCTAATTCCTCTGAATTTGCCAGAATCTGGCTTCAATCAATTTATACCTGGCCTGAATTTGTACCTGAGATTTAGAATTTAAGACAAGAATAAGGAACATTTACCAAGTTCCAGAATACTCTCCAAATATTGATAGAATTTAACAAAGACAAAGATCCTGAAATTGAAATTAACTTGTCTCTCATGTCAGATATAATTTTAACAAAAATTATAGATATTAAAAAACTCTCAGAAGGTGACATAAGAGTAAGTGAGAAGTTACAATACAGAGAATCACCATAGTGATACGGCATGAATAAAAAACTGGGTCCCAGCCTGGTGAGATAATTTATTTACGAATATATACACACAAGTGTATGATGTTTATCGAACTT
>NW_007784265.1:2390-2808 GCF_000696425.1 Galeopterus variegatus
ACATTCTTCTCTTTGTCAAGGCATTAATAGCCTGGCTATAGCTAAAAATATGAGAGGCCAACAGAAAGGAATATAATAACCTTCAGCCTCAAAGAATTATATTTTTGAATTTCACTAAATGCTTCAACCAATGTGCAGTTCTGGAAGTAACATCTCACATTCAGAATTTAAATAGATTCTTAATAATACCTAGTTCTATGTTTGTTTTTTATAATTTCCAAGCTGTTACTTCAAACTAAAAATATCACATCCTTGAAGGCAAGCCTCTTATCTCCTTAGAGATTAGGACAGTGTTTGGCATAAAACTATGCTAAATAAGTTTTTTTTTTTCAATCTGAATAAGAATTCACACCTCATTTTTTGGCAAAGCATAAAATTTATCGAAACTAACCACTTGTTTTCTCCACTTTTGCATATG
>NW_007784266.1:0-821 GCF_000696425.1 Galeopterus variegatus
ATGAAAAGAACATGGCACATGAAGTCAGAGCTCTTCAGATCCTGACTCTCACCTACCAGCTTTTAGACACTGGACAAATTACTCTGAATGTCAATCTTCCTATAAGATGAAGATAGGAATACCTATCTTGCAAGCTTCCTCTGGGAATTGAGGGTATTAATACATGCGAGTTGATAGTCACTTGTGTGAGCATTCAAAAAATTACTGGTGAAGCAGTCTGTGTGCATGGCTGTGTCGTGGTGAGGGCTGGGGAAGTACTTTGAGGTCAAACGGCTGAAAAGACGCCAGGGACAGGAATGTCAGGGGTTTCATATTTGCAAAGGGCTTTAAATTTTTGCAAGGATGCCTCAAATTTGTAGGTAGGTCCCTTGAATAGAGATTAAAAAAAAAAAAAAAAGGAAGGAGGGAAAGAAAAACAGCCAAAGACTCAACAGAAACAAGATAGCAAGTAGAGCATAGGTACAGAGGTGAGTGATAATGTGACAAAATGAAGAGGACACTGGACCAGGGGTTTTAGGGTGACTTTGTGGCAGGATTGGGATAAGAGTTCATGTGTTTTACTCCCTACCAGCCAATCTCCCTTCATTTCAGCCAACATTCTTTTTTTTAAATAGTCTTTCTAATTAAGAAGCTAGTCCTGCTTAAATATCCATACAAACACTCTATTCACCACGTTTGACAAACAACAGAAAATGGATGTCTGAGTATAATAAACCAAGTGTTTCATTTACAAAAGAAATTCCACGTGTTTTAGTTGTGTCTCTTTTGGTATTAAGTGGCAGGACCCAACTCAAACCTGTTTTTTTTTTAAAAAAAAAAAA
>NW_007784266.1:2534-2808 GCF_000696425.1 Galeopterus variegatus
TGAATTCAATCTGATTGTTTCTGACTGGCCTGACTTGAGATATATCTCTGTGAACCAAGCATTGGCTCTGGGTAATAACATGCTCTGGTGAGTTTATATCTGGGCGACATGCTCACCTCTGAATCAGAAATGGAGCCCCCCTGAAGAACATGGGCTAAGCGTGGGGAGGGGGTTGGTTCCTAGGGGAGGAATAAGGCCATTTGACAGGTGAATGGATGCTGTAGTGGATTGAATTATGTCCCCCTAAAACTCATTGAAGCTTGAATTGTGTCCC
>NW_007784267.1:0-2807 GCF_000696425.1 Galeopterus variegatus
AATGAGTTGGTTCCATCCATATTTTTAACTCTATACTTTAGAATGCATGATTTGCAAAATGCACACTTTAAGCTGAAAGATAAACATGAGAGTATTTTACCTTATAGCTTAAATATGCTTAAATATAGTGAAATGGGAATATTATACTCTGACATATCACCAGAATGTTATTAAACATAAAATAGTCAATGAAAGAACACATCATGGAGAGGATAAAACTTCTTTGTAGGAATATTAAACATTTACTACTTTTAAGAGGCAGCATTTTAGTAGGGAAAGTACATTCATTCATTCATTCGCTGTACACTTACTGTGTACCACGCACTTTATCAGGCGTGGAAAGATGACAGTGAACAAGCTCCTGCTTTCCTGGAGCTTATACTGTGGTGGGAGTAGAGATAAACTGGGAAACAAAGAATACCTGAGTTCTAATCTTTGCTCTTTCTCTCAAATCCTGTAACTCCTTTTACTTGTATCATCCTTATGATAAAAATCATATTCTCTTTATAGTTTAGTTATTTCTGCATGTTTTTCTACTCTACTACCCTGTAAATTTTTTATGGGTAGCAAATATGGTCTGGATCTTTTTCATCTTCGGATCTCCCTCCGTACTTAACATATTGTAGGTTTTCCAACAAAATTTATTGAATAAATGAATAGATAATGTTCCTGGTCACTTGTACTATAGTTTTAGGCAAGGCATCGAACTCTAGGGGTTTGGGGCTTTTTCACCTATAAATGGGGGTGTTGAAATGAGTCATCTTTGAGGTTCAATTTTGTAATTTTTATATATATATGTATATTCCTTAATGCTATGTACCAGTAAACAAATTTACCCTTACTATTCTACTGACTTTGAAAGTTTTCCCCCTGAAAATTTATTTTTAAAATTTGTTTGTATTAAAAATTTGCTTTTACTCTTCTGGTTATCTTTTTTCAAGAATGATTTAAAAAATAATTTTATTTTTCGTGGAAATTTATGTCTGGATCTGATATTAAATCTTAATTTAAGACATTAATATTTGTTAGATGTGCAAAATAGGCAGGAAAATCACACACAGGAAAAAAATTGTTTTTGAAGTGTTAAATCAAGTGAATGAAGTAAGGCAGAAGCAATAGTCTCAAAACAAAAAATGAGAACTTCCCTCTTCTAAATCCCACACACATATGGCTGTTTGTCCCAAGTTCATATGGGTCATGTATAATTTACAGTGGGCAATGTGCTATAAAGAAAATGACTCGATGGCCCAACTGTAATTTAAATATGTGATAAAATGTTTGAATGTTTCAAGCAATGGTTAAACACTAGAGACTTAACAGTTTGAAAGCAAGTGTGAAGCTCTTTTTTCAAGTTTATCGGCTTCATTTTGTACCAGCCCAAATAGACATCAGGTGTTTGACTCTTCCTTAGATGCGGTATGTACATAATCTTCCACTGGACATCTCATTGGAAAAAGAGGAGAGTATTTATTTTTCTGAGCATAGCCTGGCCAACATGATGTACTGGATGCTAATGTGTATAATTGAAAAAATCAGAAATTCAAGGTCTTATTGAAGATTTTCATCTATCATGGGAAATACTTCATTCATTTTCTTATCAGCACAATGACAGCCCCAATCTCCATACATCAACATTTTAAAATAAAACTTAAAATTATTTTCATGTTGACATTTATGTAACCTATATCTTTGTAGACACAAAAAGAAGAAATTTTATTGCACAGCAATTATAAATAAGGACCTTTCCTCCAATCTCCAGTTAAACACATATTATTTGACTGATTCTTTCAAAAGACAAACCAAAAGAAAAAAATAAATGTTAGTTGTTTTTCCATTTGCTCAGAACAAAGGCCGAGGAGTAAAGAATGCATTTAGCTAACTGATTGCTGACTTCAACCAAGTAGCCCTTAACAGACAGGATGGATTTTGGAAGGAGGCAGGGGTTGAACGCTTACATAGAGATCTAATAAAATTAATTACTTAATCAAGGTGAAAGAGAACAAAACAATAACTAAAACAAGAACCTAGGTTATAATAACAAGAAAATAAAAATTTAAGTAAAAATTGGTGCTGTTTTTCTCCTATAAAGAATCATTTGCAAATACACATGCTGATCTCATATAAATAAACTGTTTTGCTGATATGTTCAGTTAGATTCTGCGAACTGCTTCAGATTGAAATGTATATTGTAATCTAAAACTGATTTGTTCCATGTAAATCGCATTTAAAACTTCTCAACTAAAGGTATTACCAGTAAAGCTATTAACTTGAGTATGAGCTCTTTCTTTAGATCTCCAAACTTGTTAAATCTTTGATAACATTAGATTTTTTTATTCTTTAGGTAAAATATAAAAAACAAGAAACCACGTGGGGTTTTTTTTCATTTTAAAGAAATGAAAACAAATTCAAAGTATTTTTTATTGTTCTTCTGAACTGAAAGGAACCTTCCTTCCTTCCTCTGCTTGACCTTGAACCTTGTCCAAGTTAACCGAGTAGGCTGATCTTCTCCCATAGTTCCTCCATTGGACCTTTTCTATAAATTCTAAATATGGTTGGCTATATTTAAGGGCAAATGAACCTAGTAACATGTCATTATTTTTAATGCTTGGCCCTGAAAATATTCTGACAGTGTTATCTTATAAAAAAATAAAATTCTTTGTCTCTTTTCTTGCTATGTAGAATATATTATGTCACAACTCTATACCCCAATGTAACCCATAGGATAAGCTTGGTTCAATTTATTAAATAACTATTTTTACTTAATAATTGACATGACATTGGACTATCAGAATCTGTAACATTCTTCT
>NW_007784268.1:0-900 GCF_000696425.1 Galeopterus variegatus
CAGAAAACACCATGGGAACCAGCACCAGAGCAGGAAAACCTAAAAGTAATTGTGTGTACAATTTGAAGGTTAAAACTCCAGATGGTATCAATCATAGAGGGAACCCAACAATACTGTCAGATTTACCTTCAGAATCTTAACAGGTTACCACAGTAATTATCAGAGAAAAATCTCTCTGTGCTTGCAGCAAGGGGAGGGGAAAAGAAACCATTTTTAAATATCTTAGAGGATTCTGTTCTTAACAAGGCCTTCTCTCAAAAGATACTACAGTTAACCACAGCCTAATCTGCTGCAGTATTATCAGAGCCTAAACAACCTGGGGGAAGGGAAGTCCCCAACTACAGCCCACTGTAGTCATCCTGTTCCACCTAAGGGGGGAGAAAAAAAGCTGAGAAACAATCGTAAAGTTCACAGTCCAGAGGAATAGGCTTACTAAAAGACTGAGACCTAATCTTAGGACTATAGAACACTTCCTCTCCCCCTTCCCCTTACTAAAGTCCTATTTATAACAGTTCTTTTTATCTGGTACATTATGTCAGACCATTGAGAAAAAATTACAAAGCCTACGAAAGGCCAAAATACAATCTGAAGAGACAGAGCCAACACCAGAACCAAATATGGCAGGGATGTTGGAATTATCACACCAGGAATTTAAAACAACTATGATTAATACACTAAAGGCTCAAATGGATAAAGCAGACAGCATGCAAGAACGGATGAGCAATGTAAACAGAGAGATGGAAATCGTAAGGAAGAACCAAAATGAAATGGAAGAGATTAAAAACAATATAACAGAACTGAAGAATGGGTTTAATGGACTTACTGGCAGATTGGACACAGCTGAAAAGAGAATCTCTGAGCTTGGGAATGTGTTAGTAGAAACTTCAAATGCTAAAAAGC
>NW_007784268.1:1912-2807 GCF_000696425.1 Galeopterus variegatus
GCTGAAAAGAGAATCTCTGAGCTTGGGAATGTGTTAGTAGAAACTTCAAATGCTAAAAAGCGAAGAGAACAAGAACTGAAAAGAAACAACAGAATACCTAAGGACTGTGGGACAACTAGAAAAGGTGTAACATAAGTGTATTGGTAATACCAGAAGGAGAAGAAAAAGAGAAAGTAAAATTTCCGAAAATAAATGTCAGACATTAAAACAGAGGTTCAGGAAGCTCAGAGAACACCAGACAGGATAAATGTTAAAAGACTGCACTGAGGCATATTATTTTCAGACTATAGAAAATCGAAGATAAAGAAAATATCCTGAAAGAAGCTAGAGACAAAAAATTCTTTAGCTATAGAGGAGCAAAGGTAAGAAATCCAACATCCCCTCAGAAACCATGAAATCAACAAGATAGTAGAGTGAAATATTTAAAGTATTTTGAGAAAAATAGACCAACCTAGAATTCTGTAACCTGTGAAATTATCCTTCAAAAGTGAGGGAGAAATAAGGATTTTCTCAGATAAAAAGAAATTGAAGGAATTTATTGCCAGTAGACTGCCTTGCAAAAAATGTTAAAAGCAGTTCTTTAGAGAGGGAAATTGATACAAGTCAGGTCAGAAAACTATATCTACCTAAAGAAAGAAAGACCATTTAAGAGGGAATAAGTGAAAGTAAAATAAAAACATTTGTTTTTCTTATTCTTAATTGATTTAACAGGAAACAGTTTGTTTGAAATAATAGCAACCATGAATTTAATTATGTGAGCTTATGTATAACTTATGTGTGTATGTGTATATATACACACACTTATGTATACTTATGTGTGCTTATATGTAAGTGAAATGAATGACAGCAATGATACAGGAATGGGAGGGAGAAATTACAATTACTTTGTTATTAT
>NW_007784269.1:0-2807 GCF_000696425.1 Galeopterus variegatus
CAGCCCATAACAGCTCCCTTAGGTGGAGTCTGGGGAACAGCCTCTTTCCATGTCCCAATACGAGCCAGAGTTCACCAGAGACCTTGGCAAAGGCTGTGATGAATTCTTGATGAGTCGTCCGTATCAGTATGGATTTCATGTCTTTGCTGGGAGAAAAGTTTTACTTGTTGAAGCCTGGGTAGAGCACTCTTGTAGTATTTTAGGTCTTTTGAAGAATGTGATATTACTTTCTATGTTGATGCCAATATAATTTATTGTGGGTTTTTCTTCCTGCTCGCTTCAGGTGTGATAGCACCTGAGCCTCTGCACTGCTGCTGCAGGCCCAAGGGTTGCTTGTGTCCACCTGAACCATTTGTTTGCTTGAGTTTCCCTGAGTTCTGTCAATAAACCCTTCCCATCTGCTTCTTTTAACCAAAGTCGATGCTCAGGAAAGCCCTCGACATTCTGGAATCTGGGAAGTGGCTACTGATAGGATTTTCTATTATTTTCCATCACAGGGTATTTCCTCTGAGCTCTGCTCCAGCCCCGGTGTCCTGCTTTCTCCTCCTCCCCTGGAAGGGGCTGTTCCTCTTTACAACCCATCTCAGTTCCCTCAGGTAAGGAAGCCTCAGGGGGAGGGATTAGGAGCACAGGTTTTTGGTTAAGGAGACCTGGGTTTATAATCTCAGTTTACCACTTACTGTATGTGAATTCTTGAGCAATTATTTAACCTCTCTAAGTCTCAGTTTTTGCATCTGTACAATGGGGTTAGTAGTAGGTAACTCACAGATATGGATGGGAAGGGCCTGGCACCCAGAAAATGCTCAGTCAATGTAGCTATTATTAATATTGCTCTTGACCTTGAGACATGAGAGACACAGTTGGTGTTGGTATCAGTGGTGTGTGGGTATACTGTCACTCTGTCCTGGGCGTGAGGGGATCATTGCAAACTTTGAGAGAAGCAAAGCTTCCTGCTGCTTGCTCAGTGACCTGGGGCAGACTCAGCTCTGCTAAGCATGTATCATTTGGCCTCCCCTCTTTATAAATTCGAATTTCTTTTCACCATGTTTAGGAAGCAAAGGTGGTGGGTGAAGGTGGATAATTAGAATGCAACCCTGAGAAGTCAACTGCAGCTGAGGTGTTCTAGACAGATGCTCAGGGTGTCCTGGCTCAGGCCAACCAGTTAGCCCTGGGAGAGTCACACCTGTTCGTTCTTCCTTTCCAGCTGTCCACAGCTGCTAGCCTGAATCGGCCAAATCGCCTCACTCAGCGCCGCTATCCCACTCAGCCATGCTGAGAGTGAACATATTCGGTGTGTGAGTTGAAAGTCGCACTCTGAGCTGCTTCATGATTGCAGTGGATGTAACTGAGAGTGACCACCGTCTCAGGCTCATTTCCAGGAGTACAACTTTTACAATGCCCTCTGTTTCTCAGTGTCCCAGCCCCTCTGCATATTCAGGCCCTCAAGGGGTTCGTGCTGGCCTGTTGCCTCCACTGGGCACTTAGGAGGCAAGGGGACAGGATCTCCCAAGACACAGCTCAGTCTAGTCTCCTTAAGATTAGCTTCAGAATGATGGAAATTATTGCATCATATGGAAAACCTGGGTGTAGGAGCACACTAAGTGAGCAGAGTGCCTTGGCAGCTGCACTCACAATGGTGGCTTGAGATGCCCAGGAAAGTTAGGGCCCCGCCAGTCCCACAGCTAGAATCAAGGATGACATCCCTGGGCTCTACAGCAGGAGGTTATGGGGGGGAGGGCAGGGGCTCAGAACAATCTTCTAGACTAACCTTGATTCCTTCCTTGGTCTTAGTTACAGACCGATCTAGTGAGCAAAGTTTTCATACTGAAACTTGATTATTGCTGCCTTTCCTAATTCTCTCTCAGTGACATTTCAGCAGTTTTCCTCTTGGTCCTAGTTTTGTGCACATTTTCTATGTGGTTCAGATTAATTATATTTCTCTCACTTTCTTAGCCGGTCCTATTTTTTCACATTCTGGCATCTGGCTATCAAGTTAGATTGCTGTAGGCATCATATTGTCATGGTAACTACTGAACCTAATGATGCAGATGGATGAAACATCAGTATAATAAATGATGGGGAATGTTTCCTAAAAATTCATTCCTTCTATAACGGGAGGGGAAATGAGTGCCTGATATTGTTAATGCCTCCCTTCCTACCTCAGGCCTTTGCAAATTGATGTTCGAGGGTCACTGGAGCCAGAGGGAGGATGGGGACATCTTGGAAATTTCCATTTCTCCTTTCAAACCCAAAATAGGAGTGACTCTTGCTGTCTGTCATATTTGCTGAAAATTGCTCCTCACAAAGGACATTTTTGTATGTGTAATTGTACATACAGGTTTTGTACTTTAATGTAGTATGGTTCTGATGTTGATAGTGATTAAATCCAGATAATTTTATAGCAAATGCTTGTCTCTGATTTTTGCAGAGGGAGAAAGTACATTGATGGTCGCTTCCCTGAAGTCTTTCTGATAATGGTTTCCTTGTGTGATCAGGTGTGACGAGCTGGCAAGAGCCCTTGGTTAATAAAGAATCTAGGGACTGGTCCTCTTAACTTCCAAGTCTACTCTACTACTACCATTTTTTTAATTTAAAAAATATGGACAAAAGCTCCTCTGATGCAAATCAATCACATCACTAAATGTTGCATATCCTGTTCCTGTAGTTTTTTCACCTCTTAGATTAAATTAGAAAATGCATGCATAAGTGTTTTGCACTTGGAAGGCCCTCGGTAAATGCTGTTCCCTTTTCTTCCTCTAAAGTAAGGGTTAACCCTTCAGTTTGGTATGCTGACACCCAGTGGCGGT
>NW_007784270.1:0-2807 GCF_000696425.1 Galeopterus variegatus
ACAATCTAATCACCTCTTAAAGGCCCCACCTTTTTAACAGAGTAGAGTCTTTGGTCTAAAGGCATCAAGTGGGGAAGACAGACATGCTAAAGCTAAATGACAATGGAGTGGGATAAGGGTTTTATGCTGTGAACACAAAATGCTTTGTGAACACAAGGAAAAAACTGAGACAGAGGAGTCTTTCTAGAAGGAGCGATGAGAGTATTCATGGAGGAAATGAAAGCACATGCAATGTCAGCACTAGATGGTCCCCTAGAGCTTATGTGGTCCAAAGCTTCCTCCTATGAGCCAGGTAACTAAGGGCTGGAGAGACACATTTGAGCTCACATAGCACACTACAGGAAGCGGGAGTAAGAACCTCCATCTCTTAATGCCCACTCCAATATCATTTTCAATCTACATATGGGTCTGTGGGATACGAGCAGATGTTGCAGGTTGAATTCTCTGGGATCAGACACTAAGATGGAGTTTAGAACACAAGATGTTTATTAGGGATCAATACCTGGGAAAAGGGGAGGGAGAGTACAGAATTGACAGTGAGAGAAGTCACGAGGCTGTGCAGGCCTGACCAAGGCTCAGCCAGTCCAGAGGGGAGCCTGTCGGAGTTCTCCGCCTGGGGACAAAGTGGCTGAGATTTTAAACCCAGCCTTGTTCCATTTCTGGATGCAGATTGCCCGGGAAGGGGTGAGTGTAAACTCAAAGGAGGCAGTTCTCCACAGCTGAGGTGGACCTGAAGTTGCTGGCAGGTGGAGGCTGTCTTTTGACCACATTGCCCATACCTGAGTACCACATCCTTCTTTAAAAGAATGTCTGTGAGGCACATCACTGTGCCTACCAGAAAAGAACTGGATTCAACTAATATTTATTGAAAACTTACTACGTGCCAGACACTGTGCCAAGAAATTGTATATACATTATCTTATTTGATCTTTCCAGCCATCAGCTTTTGAAGACAGTGTCATTATGCCACCAATAAGATCACAAATTTATGGGCCATTTTCTTCACAGCTGTGAAATGTCAACAGAAAAACACCTTTCAGGTAGAAATCCTGAGTAGTCTGAGAGCATTTACCAGCATCACCTGTACCTGAGATCAGCAGCAGGCATTGTGACAACCATTTGTCTCAGGAGAAAGTTGAGACAGAATCAGGCCATGGTTTTGTTTGTGAGGAACTATGGAGTCTGAGTCAAAAGGGCCAATGTCTGGGTCAATTCCACTTCTCTACCTGATAAATTTTCAGTGATTACTAAGCAAACAGACTGTTTTTATTATGCAAACATAGGCTCCAAGTTTGGGAAGAGACCACTGAAATTGATCAACCTAATCCCTCCATCAAAATCAGTAATCTTGTCATGCTCTAAACAGATGAATATTTGAATATTTCAGTGAGTGAATAGTTGAATATTTCTAATGACTGGACACTCACAGCCTTACCATGTAGCGCCTCCTGACTGTGTTTCTGCTACTCTCTGGAGTCACACAGAATAAAACCTTCTCTTCCTTTCGCTGTCTTTTTAGATAAGCAAAAGCAGCTTTCATGTAAATTCTTCTTCCCTCCAAATGGCTAACCCTGGCTCTGGCCACTAACACTGACCTAGGTTCACTAACTCAATCTTTAAGGTTTTCTTACTTGTTCATTTAGTGGATATGATAATATCCACTTATACAATCGTCGGGCTTAAATGAAACAATGCCTTTACATGGTAAACACTCAATAAACACTAGTCATTATGGTCAATGTTAGTGTTGCATTTATACTCATGGTAATTCTGATAATCAATTAATTGAAGAACACCATACATTTCTCCATATGGAAACAATACTTCCCTTGCAAAAGTCATTAATACACATAAATTAATTTTGTTTATGATCTTTTTTCTCCCAAATGGAATGTATGGAGAATATAGCTATGATACCCCAGTCTCTGGGCACATCTGATTGTTTATGGGGTACAGAAATCCCTTGCCTTCTATGGATGTCTATTTAGCATCTTTAAATACATTGGATTGTTTGTGTTCACATCTCAATATTGTGTGGAAGTAAAATGAGACTTGAAGTGATAGTCTTATCAAAAGATCACACACATATACAGGTCAGAGCCAGTCCTTGAATTTAGGTCTCTAAGTAGTGCTCATTTTCACACAACAGAGGTCCTTCAGAATGTATGGGTCGAGGCCTTCTTGGAAATCTGATAGATTCCCTGAAGGAAGGGAGATTTCAAATACACTTACACACACATTTTTTCTTTTAATTGCAGAAGGTATATATGCTTTGCTGTGGGTGGAATGTGTCTGTCCAAAATTCAGGTGTTGGGAGCTTGATCTCCATTCATTGTAACAGTGTTAAAAAGGTAAGACATCCAATTATGGTATTTGAAAGGTGGGGCCTTTAAGAGGTGATTAGATTGTGAGGACTGTGCCCTCTTGAATGTACTGATCCGTTCATGGAGTAATGGGAATGATTCTGATGACTTTATAAAGAGAGGATGTGAGGTTAGCTCTCTTTTGTTCAGCCACTTCTCACTGTGTGATACTCTGAGTTGCTGTGGAGAATCACCCTATCAAGAAGCAGACCCTCACCAGATGCACTCCCTGAACTGGATTTCCTGGGCTCGAAACCATAAGAAATAAATTTCATTCTTTATAAATTACCCAGTTTCAGGTATTCTATTATAAGCAACAGAAACGGACTAACATATGCTCTAAAATAAGAATTGCTTGTTTAAAGACACTATAGTTAGTAGTTTCAGAAATTCAGGAACCTGGCTGGTAGGGACTCATTTCTGTGATCTGGCTCCTAGGCAGAA
>NW_007784271.1:0-2807 GCF_000696425.1 Galeopterus variegatus
TACAGTCAGCCCCTGACACCAACGCGCAACCATGCCTCACTCCAAAGCCCTGCAATACAGGAGCACTGGAGAACCGTTACCCGATCCATGTCCCCAGGAGGGCTGAGGGCTTCTGATGCCTGGGATTCGGTGGGTGGCACCTCCTCGGAACCTGATTCTCTCACACTCACTCAGCCACAAAAGGGTTGCTCAGCTCTGCACGTGGCTGCCAGCACCACCCCATATGCGATGGGACTTTTGCAAATCCCGACAGTTGCGATGGGTTGGACAGGTGTCTGATTACAAATCACATTGCTGTTATTTACCAGGCCACATCTGAGCACCCCTCAAATTATGAAGGAAAACAAACAGAGAGGAGACAAAGCAGATTGCAATTCTCTCAGGCGGGGCTGTATTTAAAAGGTATCTGACTTCCATAATTCATTAAACTAAAGCTCCATTTGGACCAGTTTGGAACCCTACTAGGTGGTTATTACAGAGCCATCCCTGATCATTTGCTTTCCTGATTTAAAGACATCTTTCTGCCAAAGAGGAAGGGATAGTTCTGCTTTATATGCAACAAGGAAATGTTGAAAGGTTGCATTTTTACCCAATATGGATCTAGATCATGTTTCACTATTTAGCAGTAAAGAGAGAAAATATTTTAAAGACTCAGTTTCCCTGTGACAGCAAAAAATTGAAAATAATTTAATGTATGTAATATGGAAATGATTCAGAGAACTATTTACAACACTGAGCAACGCCAAGCTGAGGTTACGAGGAATGAGAAAAAGCTACATAAATGCTGAAAGAAAATCTCTAAGACATGCTGTTAAATAAAAAAATGTTAAAAAGTAAAAGTAAAACAAGTTTAAGAATAGGATGTCCTAGCACAATGATGTGAACGTACTTGATGCCACTGAACTGTATGTACACTTAAAAATGGTTAAGGTGGTAAATTTTATGTTATATGTATTTTACCACAATTTTGGAAAACAAGGTGTTCTTGATATCATCTATAAAAACAAAGCTACATATTTTCATATATGTATGATGTAAGCATATGAACGTGTAGAATTAAATGTTGGCATGGACAGATAGCGACCTCCAGGGAGGGGACTAGAATTGAGGACACGAACAACACAGAATTTAGCTTTGGTGACACTATATGAATGTCTTATAACAAGAACACAGTCATAGATACTATAGCTAATGAATAATTTAAATGAAACCTGCAAGCAAAGATCAGTTTCTTCTCTAAGATGAGGGTACTGAACTAGGTCAGAATTTCAACCATTTTTCTCCCATAGTGATACCCCTGACATTTTAAGATTTGTGTCTATGAAATTGGTGTAATTACTAGACATAAAACTGATTCTCTATAACACTCCTTGGTCTAATTTTTTGAAAAATATGTATTTACCAAATACTCATATGGTGTTGCCATGTGCCAGACACTGTTCTCAGTGCTTCACAAATGTCACTTTATTTATTTACCACACAAACACAATGAGGAAGGCTATTATTGCCTCCACTTTACAGATACAGATGAGGCCAAAAAAAAAAAAAAAAACCACCAAGAGGTTAACAAGCTTATCCAAGGTCACACAGCTAATAAGCGGGGCACTGGGATTCCAGTGCAGGCAGGCCAGCTTGTGAGTCCATGCTCTTAGAAACAAATCTATGTTGCCTCTCTTTTCATTGCTGACTCCTCCCTACTGGCCTCCTCCTTACTGCTCTTCAAACATACCAAGTTGATTCCTACCTCAGGGCCTTTGCACTTGCTGTCCCCCTCTCCTTATAATGCTGTTCCCCAGATTTGTTCATGCCCCAGTCTTTCTAATGGTATAAGTCTTAGCTCAAATGCTAACTCCCCAGGAAAACCTTCTCTGACCAGCTTATCTACAGTGGCTCTGTTCTGTCTTCAGCCCTCTATCACACTATCTGGTTTACCTCTTTTATGGCAGTTCCCACTATCTGAAACTGTTTTATTGGCTTTTTAGAAATTATCATTTACTAATATTTTGTTCATCTTTTTGTCCCTTCCTCCCAATCAACCATGAGCTTTACAAGGTTAGAAAGCCTGTGTGCTCTGTTCACCACTGTGTTCTGGCACGTAGCACATAGCAGGTGTTCAGTATGCATTGGATGAATGGGCAGACAGACAGCTGAAAAATAGATGGATGTGTGTAAGTCTTAATGAATATAATGGTATTCCTTTTTGTCTGCTGCTTAAGAAAACTGCCAGGGTTCAGGCAAGAGGGGTGCTATTGTAGAAACGGCCTTAAATCATTAATTTCTTTTTGAAAGTAATATATACTTGGATGGCTTTGATACTTTAAATAATTATTAGGATCAAATCACCTGCAACATAGCTCACAATGGGTACAGACGTCTGTCGATGGGATAAAAGAATATTTATGACAAATGTTTTAGTGTATTTGTAAAAAGAAAAATCTACCTACTTTGAAAAGAAATGATGCCACTAAAGCACTGCACCAGTATCATTCAGGGGTAAGGACTCCTAGCCTCTCATGACAAAATCCTCAGTCACACAAGGGCCCAGATGAGTAACCAGCAGCACCCAGGGTCCAGATGCTTATCTGGTGCTGCCAAGTGCTGTGTTGAAATGCGTTTTAAATGTTGGTCTCCCTCCTCTGGTCCCAAGCTATTTAGTCTCCTTTCATCAAGCACTTTTGAATTCTTTGCCTTAAAAGAAAATAAGAGAGTGGGGCCGGCCCGGTGGCGCACTGGATAGTGCGCCGCATGGGAAGCGCGGCGGCGCTCCCACCCGAGGGTTCGGATCCCACATGCAGACCGGTTCCCGC
>NW_007784272.1:0-448 GCF_000696425.1 Galeopterus variegatus
GCTCAATAAATGTTACTTCATGAAACTGGAGAAGGGGATCCTGGCTCAGCAAGTGCATGGCCGCTGCTCCAGGGCCCCTCTCAGAAAGGTCTGCAGGACTCGGGGGGAGGGGGAGGAGGTGGCACTCACCAGTGGCAGGCATGGCTTGCACTAATGTGTCCAGGGCAGTGGGCTCACCACGGCCCCCGTCGTTAACTGCTGTCACCCGCACGAAGTAGCCTGCTTGGGGCCGAAGCCCCTTGGCTGTGTAGGTGGTGACCGGCACGGTGCCCGCATGGCACGGGTTCCATTGCACTGTCTGAGCCACACAGCTCCACCACATATCCCTGGGCTTCGTCCCCATCCTGGGCATCTGGCCCCGCCCAGCTCAGGGTGATGTTGGTGTGTGACGTGTCTGTGACTCGGAGATCCCGCACAGGCCCAGGGGGTCCTGGCCAGGCACCATGGG
>NW_007784272.1:2411-2807 GCF_000696425.1 Galeopterus variegatus
TCTCCCTCTTTCCAGAGATGAGGAAACTGAGGCCCTGAGAGACTTGTAAGTAGCACAGCAACGACCAGAAACCAGGTCTCCTGACAACCTGAGCTGAGCCTGTTCCTCCCTCCACAGACCGTGGCTTCCACAGCATACACGCAGAGCACGGAAATGCAGAGTTGTCTTGCAAAACTCCTTGAAAAAGAGCTTCTCTTTAAAAGGTAAAATCCAACCCTCTGTCTTTTCCAAGTTCTTTCTGACCTCAGAAAGCAGTTAGTTTCTTAACAAACTACTTAGTGAAGCAGGGAACCCTTCTCTGCACTTTATGGATGAGGAAACTGAGATCTAGAGACGAAGTGAGCTGCCCAAGGTCAATGCCAGATGTAGAGGGGCCAGAGCTAACAGTCTCATCTC
>NW_007784273.1:0-504 GCF_000696425.1 Galeopterus variegatus
TTCCTTCCTTCCTTCCTTCCTTCCTTCCTTCCTTCCTTCCTTCCTTCCTTTTTTTCTTCCTTTCTCTTTCTTAGCTCCTACCTATAAGTAAGAACATGTTCTCTTTCTGTGACTAGCCTATTTGACTTATATATTTTTTCCATGTTGATCCGTGTTACTTCAAAACACAGAATTTAATTCTTTTTTTATGACTGAGTAGTATTCCATTGTGTATATACACCACTTTTTCCTTATTCAGTCATCCGTTGATGGACATTTATGTTGGTTCCATAGTTTGACTATTGTGAATAGAGCAGTAATGGACATGGGAGTGCAGGTATCCCTTCCATATGATGATTTCCATTCCTTTGCCTATATACCCAGAACTGGAACTGCTGGATTGTATGGTAGTTCTATTTATAGTTGTTTGAGAAGTACAGTTCTCCTCCACAGTGTTTTCTATGATGACTGTACTAATTTACATTCCCACAAACAGTGTGGAAGAGCTCCCCTTTCTCCACATCC
>NW_007784273.1:5710-8517 GCF_000696425.1 Galeopterus variegatus
TACCCCACCATATGACCATTTATGAGGCTCAAAATGCTTAATGACATAAAGTTGTCTCCTGGGGAAGTATTTTGGAAGTAAGTTTCACACTGACTATACTCTGCTGGTTGTGCAGTCAGTTTGTAGTGCATATTCTATTAAAGAGAAAAATTTTCACCTATTTATCAGCAATTATAAGCCACAAAAAACATAGTGCTAAAAAAGAAGGTATCTCTTAACAACAATAAAAATCCCC
Organism: Galeopterus variegatus; assembly: GCF_000696425.1. Lineage (NCBI taxonomy): Eukaryota > Metazoa > Chordata > Mammalia > Dermoptera > Cynocephalidae > Galeopterus > Galeopterus variegatus. The sequence continues at coordinate 5,946 of NW_007784273.1, forward strand.
TTCTTGATGTGAAAAACTTAAATGTGGTGCTCAAGGAGGAATAAGCGAACATGCACTATTGGAAAATTAATTTTTTTTAATTTTGAAACATGCACTATTGGAAAATTATTTTTTTTTAATTTTGCAAACTAATTCTATTCTGAGTTTTAGAAATTTCACATGATTAAACCAAAACAAACAAACAAGCCAAAAAACACTCCTGAAATAGATGTGAAGACCCAGCAGATATAATGCTGCCACCTTGAACAAAATGGAAAACTGGCACAGCATTAGCCTTGTCTGCAACAAGCTGCAGCCTACCATCAAATCTACCACTACAAATGCCAGGCACGGAGCATCAGCTGTGAGACAGGAGACTGGGTGGACTTTTTGTGAACTTCATGTATTTAGTCACATGTGTTGAATTAAAAGAGGCTAACCTTTAAATTCAGGAGGTTGGTTTGCTTTAACTGGGTCACAACCAAGCAGGTTAAGAATTTTGAGATACAGTCTGCTACTACTGCAAGGCAGCTAGATAAAGTCATTATATTTAGTAAAGGTTCTAGTACTTGAACTGGAGAAAGAATTCAAGGAATTGTTAGATCATGCTCTGCCTAATAGAAACTGAGTGACTTTTCTCACCCCAGTTAGACTGGCTATAATCAAAAAGATGGTGAATAACAAATGCTGACAAGGGTGTGGAGAGAAGGGAACACTCCTACACTGTGGGTAGGACTGTAAATTAGTACAACCACTATGGAAAACAGTATGGAGGTTTTTCAAACAACTACAGATAGATCTTCCGTACGATCCAGCAATCCCACTTCTGGGTATAAACCCAGGGGAATGGAAATCATCATGTCAAATGGATACCTGCACTCCCATGTTCATCACAGCTCTGTTTACAATAGCCAAGATATGGAGCCAACCTAAATGTCCACCAATGGATGATTGGATAAAGAAACTGGTATATATACACCATGGAGTACTACTGTGCCATAAAAAAGAATGAAATTCCCCCATTTGCAACAACATGGATAAGCCTGGAGAAACTTATGTTTACTGAAATAAACAAAGCACAGGGGGAGAAATACCACATGTACTAACTCATACATGGGAGCTAAGTGAGAAAGAAGGAAGGAAAGAAAGACCACAGTGGTGTGTTGGACTTGCAGAGGGAGAGAACAGTCCTTGGGCTTCAAAGTGGAGTGTAGGGGGAGGCAGAGAGGGAGGGAGGTTGGGGATAATTTAGTGGGGGACAAAGGGTACACATGCAATTTGTGGTAACGGTATGCTGCCAGTATGATTCTGGCCCTCACATCATGGGCATGAGGAGTAACAATCAGCTTTTTACCTCATGAATATTTGTAATCAATGAAAAAAAAGACAAGATTTGATACAGCTCAAAAGCAGAATATTTTCTGAGGATTTTTACATGCCTTGTGTTCAGTCTTCACTAGCAATATTTGTATTGCCCCTTACTTACATTAAAATACATTACATTTGTTCACACCTAATTATTTCTCTTCAAACCCTGTCAATGACAATTGTTATGAAAGGAACTATCAGAGTCAATTCTATGTTTGACAATTTGAAATAGTATTGTTCGTACTGTATTCTCAAGTGCTTTTCTGATGCAAATGGGTCTAACTTTATATCTGGAGTTCACAGAAATTAAAAATTATATCAAATATTTAAGGACATTTTACTCGGGCTTCTTGCTCTTTTTCTCTCTAGACAAACATTTTTAATATTATTGGGTTTTGTTTGGTTGTTTGTTTTGAGAGGTGACGTGTTGTTTTTCATTTGCTTCCCTGCACTGGTTACTGAATAACCCAGACAAGCTTCTCGCTATTCTCAGTACACCACTGACCCTCTCATGTGATATTGAAACTAAGAAGGAAACTTCATCTCCTCAGGAGTATCCTGCCATACCAAGAAGCAATGAACTCATCCATCTTCTTTTATTTGCTAAATATCTAATGGTGATGCCTGAGTACTTGGTGATGCCTAAATGTGTCAGGTCAGTTTACTGTCATGCAGGCTTTGTCCATGGTTACTAGAAAGGCACAAATCCTGTGCTTGTGCATTTGAGATTTTCTGGAATATCCAGATTGTGCATTTATTAACCTTCCTGGACTGTTTGTTTTCTTACTTCCCTTTGCCGCTTGCACAACATTTTATTGTGATAGGATCAGCCTTTAACCCCAGATACTTGCCTTTACTACGTCACTCTGCTTGTCCAGAATGCTTGCACTGTTTCTTCAAGATTCCAGTAATATCACCCAGCACCAGAGTCCATTCCAATGTTATAGACCCCATTACAATATGGGAAATTTGTTAAATCCTTGTTAAGTATTCTTTCATCTCAACTCCTGGAGAATATATGTAGTGTGCTCAACATAAACTTAAAGTTAAATAATTACAAGGCATTTTAACATTCAGGAAGAGTTCAAGATCACCTAAAATAATGTGACACTCCCTTACCCATCTCACAATTGTTTTGAGTGCCAGGTTCACAATGTATATTCATTAATTTGCAAATAAAACAGGTACCAAAAATGCATAAAGAAGACAATAATTATTGAGATAA
>NW_007784274.1:0-835 GCF_000696425.1 Galeopterus variegatus
TTTTTTTTCTGAGAAATATGTGGTCAGGTCTTTTGTATTTGTTTTTTCCCAGTTGAGTTGTTTCAATTCCTTTGTATTCTGGATATTAGTCGCATGTCTCATGTGTAGTTTGCAAACACTTTTTCCCATTCTGTAGGTTTTCTCTTCACTTTGTTGATAGTGTCCCTTGCTGTGCAGAAACTTTTTAGTTTGATGTAGTCCCATTTATGTATTTTTGCTTTAGTCGCTTGTTCCTTTGTAGCCTCACTCAAAAAAGTGCTGCCCACTCCCATTTCGTGTAGCATTTTCCCTATGTTTTCTTCTAATAGTTTCATAGTGTTGGGTCTTAAATTTAAATCTTTGATCCATTGTGAGTTGATTTTAGTGTATGATGAAAAATAAGGGTCTAGTTTCAATCTTCTTCATGTGGATATCCAGTTTTACCAGCACCATTTGTTGAAGAGGCTATCCTTTCCCCATTGTACATTTTTGGTGGCTCTGTTGAAAATCATCTAGCTGTGTGGATTTATTTTGGGTTTCTCTATTCTGTTCCATTGGTCATTTTGTCTGTTTCTATGCCAGTACCACACTGTTTTGGTCACTATATCTTTATAGTGTATTTTGAAGTCAGGAAGTGTGTTGACTCCAACTTTGTTCTTTTCTTTCAAGCCTACTTTATCTATACTGGGTGTTTGTGGTTCTATACAAATTTTAAGAATTTTTTTTCTATTTCTGTGAAGAATGTCATTGGTATTTTGATAGGGATAGTGTTTTTTTTTTGTTTGTTTGTTTGTCTTTTTCTTTTTTTTTTTTTTTCGTGTCCGGCAACGGATCGCAACCCTCAGTGTCGCGCCCG
>NW_007784274.1:2337-2807 GCF_000696425.1 Galeopterus variegatus
GTAAGGGGATCACAACCCTTGGTGTGGTGTCGTCCACACCGCGCTCAGCCAGTGAGTGCACCAGACAGTCCTATATAGGATCCCAACCTGTGGCGGGAGCGTCGCTGTGCTCCCAGTGCCGCACTCTCCCGAGTGCGCCACGGGGCCGGCCCTGGGAGACTTTTTATTAATGCTTCATTCTTATTACTCATTACTGGTTTGTTTAGATTTTCTAGTTCTTTATGATTCGACTTGGTAAGTTGTATGTTTCAATTGTATTCAACAGACATTGTCACCAGACACCATGAAAGGCAGTGGAGATATAATGATTAAGACACTGCCTCTGAACTCAAATAGCTCACAATTTTGTTTTTATAAATAGAGGAGTGAGTCAACAAACAGTGTGATAAATGCACACTGTTTCAAATGAAAAAACAGGGTGAAATACAAATTTGTAGGAGGAGCAGCCATGATAATTCATGAGGAGAAGC
>NW_007784275.1:0-486 GCF_000696425.1 Galeopterus variegatus
GTGTCCTAGACTTTATGTATTATTATTTGGTGATATTGATTTAGTGCTATTGTTTTCTTACCTTACTATCTTTTTTCAAAGACTGTGTTTGTTATCTATACAAATAAATCTTTTTTTATGGCTATTTCTGGTTTTCATTTGAGATTTTATTTAGTAATGTAACATCATAGGAGATGGTTTGGGAAAAATGTACCTTTAAAAAAACAGACAGACACATGTGAATTATAAAAAAGATATTAAATACTCAGAATTTTCCAAGATATAATTGGTCACATGGGAATATTGTGAGTTATTATTATGCTATATATAAAATCATTGCTTAGAAAACTACTTACGAGCACACGGGAGTAAAATCATATGATTATTAGTGTGGTGTATATTTGATTAAAACAAAATAAAATATCATGTCGCTCTAGTTAGAATGATTGTTATTAACAAGACAGAAAATAACAAATGTTGGCAAGGTTGGAGAGAAAAGGGAACTAT
>NW_007784275.1:2590-2807 GCF_000696425.1 Galeopterus variegatus
GAATTTGTCGGGAGATAGTTTGAAGTTGTGAAAATACTCTTTTATTATCAAACTATTACATGTTTAGCATCTATTGATAAATCTCTTTTAAACAATTAATGTAGTGATATTTTTCAAATGATTGTTTTCTAATTTCATCATTTTTTTCACATTTAATTTTTGTCATAATACTATAAGAACTTTCTCTTCTTTCCATTTATTTCTTGATTTATGTTAT
>NW_007784276.1:0-550 GCF_000696425.1 Galeopterus variegatus
CCAGTTCAGGTTTTCATCCAACTGACATAATTTATTGAGCAACTACTATGTACTAGGCTCTGGGGAAGCAGTGGTGGGCAACAAAGGCAAAGTCTCTGTCTTTATGAAATTGCAGGCTAGCAGGGAAGACCAGCTCTAACAAGCCTTATAATCAAGTGTGATATGGATTGTGGAAAGGGCAGTACAGGGGCTGTGGGACAACTAGCAGGGGACCTAACCTTATCTATGAGATCAGGGAAATGTATTAGTTTTCTGTGGCTACTGTAACAGATTATCACAAGCTGGATAGCACAAAACAACAAAAAGTTATTTTCTCAGTTCTGGAAGCCAGAGTCTGAAACAAGGTGTTGGCAGGGCCTGGACCAGAAGGTATCAGTGCGGATGGGGAGAATTAGCTAGATAGACAGATATCTAGAACAGAGAACTGGAAGACTTGACAATTGGTTGGATCTGCGGCATCAAGAGAGGGAGGCTTCGGGAATAACTCCTGAATTCCTGGCTTGTGTAACAAGGTAGACAGTGGGGTCATTACTAGGAACAAGGGAATCTG
>NW_007784276.1:2145-2807 GCF_000696425.1 Galeopterus variegatus
GGTAGGTGTGCAGATTTGGTGGAAAGTGTTACAAACATTCTCTTCTGGAAGCATTGGTTTTCCTCTGAACGATCTGGGATGCTGAGGGTGGAGTGGAGGCAACAGAACTGCAGGGTGGAGATTTGAAGCAGGAGACCAGGAGTGAGTTGATGCAAGAAGTGAGGTGGGGCTGCAGAGGTCAAAGAGATGCCATGTGGGAAGTAACTGATGAACTAGCTGGAAGGCTGAGGAGTTGCAGTTTTATGATTTCAGAGGAGGAGTAGACCTGGTGCAAAAAGGTCAAGCCTATGTCCATGAGCGGAAGCAACTGAAGGGGAGAAAAAGGGCAAAGGAGAGGAGCTCTGATGTGATGGGTCATCTGAGGTCACCTAAGATGAGGTCACTTAAGATGCTGACAGGGCTTGAGGTGGAGAAAAATAGTTCAGACCAAGAGCCAAAAGCTTCATTGTGTGATAGAGAACCCTGAACATTACCAACGCCATCTTAGGTAGACACTCCATTTTCATTGTTAGACTAGACCCCCTTCAAGTGAGAAACTGCTGACCATTTTATTTTTTTTCCTTTTTTTTTTTTATCTTTTTTCGTGTCCGGCAACGGATCTCAACCCTCAGTGTTGCGCCTGTACCGGACCGGGACTGGCAACGGGATCGCAACCCTCGGTG
>NW_007784277.1:0-428 GCF_000696425.1 Galeopterus variegatus
CTCCCTCCTTCCCTCCTTTGTTTCCCTTGTCTCCCATTCCTACTCCCTGGGATGCTGGTCCTTAACACAGCCCTGCCCTGAGCCCTCTGCCTCCAGCTTTGCTCTCTGGGGAACCCAGGCACTCAAGCACTGGGTGGCCATAGAAGAGGGCTGGGCTTCGGGAGTTAGGTTACTCACCAGTATGGCAGCAATAAGAACACTATTGCTGGTGGTGAATGGGGGTGCAGGCAGCAGCATCACAATTGCTCAGGCTTTCACCTGTGATTAACTGAGATAAAGTCTGGGGCTAGGTGGTAGCCGTGGCACTTAAATTGTACATAAGTGGTATGGTCTGAATGTCTGCTCCCCAGAGGAGACTGTAGATTGACCTCAGATGAGACAGATGCCCTGCAGGATGCCACTTGATTGTTTCTAGGAAAATAACCAAG
>NW_007784277.1:2390-2807 GCF_000696425.1 Galeopterus variegatus
GCCAGAAAGTGGGATATAAGCCCTATAAAGATTGAGGGCCCTGCCATGCTGGTGAAATTTTTAAATGTGTTAGATGTTTGTATAGAAAAGAATTTAACCGTGCCCAAAGAGAGGTCTGGTCATTTCCCTTGGCTACTGGGAAGTGATCATCTTTAGGCTCTTAGAATGTCATTCCCGATAGGAATGCTTTTGTGGGGCCCTAGGCCAGCCAGATAGCAGCAACGTAATTTGGGTTAGGGGCTTAGGGTCATGTGGCATCAGCACAACCTCCTGAGGAGCTGGAGACTGGGATCAGCCACATGGCCAGTCACCCACACTTCCATGAAGGAACCCCAGTAAAGACTTTGGACATTGTATTAGTCCTTTTATGTTGTGTATAACAAAATACCTGAAACTGGGTGATTTATAAAGAAAAAT
>NW_007784278.1:0-484 GCF_000696425.1 Galeopterus variegatus
TATATTATTATATAATTATTTTATAATATTATAATATATACTATATGTCATTATATGTTTACATGTTTATAAATTAATATTTAAATATATCTTTATTATATATTATATAATGTAATTGTTATATTACTTTTTCTCTTTTTTAAATTGGGTGTGACAGTTTAGTTTGAAAAATCTAATTATCCATCCTCTATTCCTTCATTCCTTCCTTCATGAAGTGTTATTTGAGCACATACAAAGTGTGCTGCTTATGGAGATTCAGCCTGGACAAGATGCACATGGACTCTGACCTCATGGAGCTTATTTTTGAGTGGGGTGTCAGATTAACAACAAACAGATGAACAAATAAATGTGTCACAACATCAAATAGTCAATAAGGCAGTAGGTGCATAATTTATGGTTCATTCACATTAAAGAATGCTTTAAACCTTCAAAAAGGATGTAGACCAATTTTTGCTGACGTGATAAAAATATCAAAAGATTTTTT
>NW_007784278.1:1667-2807 GCF_000696425.1 Galeopterus variegatus
AAAAACTCACAGCATGACAATTTTTGTAAAAAAATTAGAAAACAAAAATTTCCCTGACAATCTGATTCAAGGTTGTGATAAAATCTACGTATCATCTAACAAAAGCCTGGAAAGAAAAATAAAATTTTTAAAGCCATAGTATTAATGTATAATTGTGCCTGTTTGAAAAATAATTTTGTAAGATTTTCCGGGTATCTGCAATGCAGAAGAATTACTTTTATTAACACACACATACATGCATAGGAATAAAAGTTATCTTAGTGAAACTAGCAAACACAAAAGGAACCCTTGTGTGGCAACCATTACCAACATTTCTTTTCCATTTGATATCGTAAGCGTATTAATCCTGAGAAAAAATGTATTACCATGACAATTACCATAAATTAGTTTGAACAATATAAAATTGCTGTGTTTGAAGATCAAAAATATTTTAATATTGGCAATTTCACATGGTTCAAAATATTAGCTATAACATATTATTTAATATGAATGAAATTACTCAATCTCTCTCATTTTTAAATTTCTTTACTGCAAAGGACCATCTTTCTGGGAGACTTCATGAATGAAGGCAGTAATGTGCTTTATCTTTTTGAGATGGGGACTTCTACAGTCATGCAGGGCCCTGTACTTAGGAGAGCCCCAAGCCTGGTGTAATATTGTGCTGTTGCTGTTGTGAAATTCTTAATGACTTTTGAACAATGAGCCCCACTTTTCATTTGCAGTAAGCCCACAAATTGTGGAGCTGGTCCTGGATGAAAATGTTCTTGAAACAAATGGCCTGTGAGTTCAAGTATGAATGTCAGGAAGATACTTTTAGAAACCCTAAAGGAACAGTCAAATAAAATTGCCCTCATTTCTTAGCCATAAACCTAGACACATTAACACCAGCCTCTGTGTCACTGGGGACATCTCATGGGATTCAGTAGGTGTCTGTGTGTAGGAGATAATGGAAAGTTCTTCTAACCAAAAAAAAAAGAGAGAGAGAGATAAAGTTATGTAACTCCCTGGGGTCCAAATGGGCACACAGAGTTCTCATTATTGCATTCATAAGCTTTCCATATGCCCAATAAGAAGAAAAGGCTTGCTTTGGAATGAAACTGGCAGGAAGTAAAATAGCTCTGACTTGCACATCTCCCCCAA
>NW_007784279.1:0-215 GCF_000696425.1 Galeopterus variegatus
TAATAATAAAATAAAACAATTATAACAATATGCCAGCATCACTAATCTTGTGCACTGGGGCCATTATTAAGTAAAATAAGGGTTACTTGAACACAAGCACTGCAATACCCCAACACTTGATCTGCTGACTGAGACAATCACTAAGTGACTACAGGTCGAGAGCGTCTACAGCATGGATACTCAGGAAAAAGGGATGATTCATATCTGGAGCAATA
>NW_007784279.1:2375-2807 GCF_000696425.1 Galeopterus variegatus
CACTGAATAGTGAATATTTACAAATATTTTCTGGCAAATTCATAGAGAGCTGGAAACATTCATTCAAAAATTTCTTTTGCATTCTTTACATATACACACAAAGCCTTAAATATTGCGAAGCCATCTAATTCCATCACTCTTAGCTATTCATTAACACTTCCATATTATTTTCTTGCTGACCCTAAATATACCAGCTCTTATCACATCCATATTTTCATTCATGCATAGATACCCCATTCCCATCTGCCTAACAAAATCCTGCATAGCTTTCAAGATCTTCCTCAATTTCTTTCCAGGTTATAATGTCATCTTGACCATGCCTGTCACTTACCAGACCTCTTTTTGGAATTATTGATATAAAATGGTATATAAAAAATATTGGATTTTAATAAATAATTCTGTACTATTTAATGTGAAATATTTAGCCAGTTA
>NW_007784280.1:0-358 GCF_000696425.1 Galeopterus variegatus
CAGAGCTATAGTAACCAAAACAGCATGATACTGGCATAAAACACACATGGACTAATGGAACAGAATGGAGAACCTGGAAATCAACTCACGAACTAACAGCCAACTAATCTTCAACAAAGTCACCAAGTACATGCATTGGGGAAAAGACCGCCTCTTCAATAAATGGTGCTGAGAGAACTGGGCATCCCTGAGTTGAAGAATGAAATTCAGCCCATACCTCTTGCCATATACCCAAATAAGCTTAAAATGGATTAAAGACTTAAATGTAAGAACGGAAACTATAAAACTACTAAAAGAGGGCCGAGCCCATGGCGCACTCGGGAGAGTGCGGTGCTGGGAGCGTGGCAGTGCTCCCGCC
>NW_007784280.1:2401-2807 GCF_000696425.1 Galeopterus variegatus
TTTGGGAAAATAAATGAATAGAACACCTTAATTTTTGTCTTTCACAAAAGTAATGGCCCTATGCAACAAAAAAGTAATGTGATATTCCAAGAATATATTATGATCATGTGAGAAAACCAGTGTTCTTTTCCACCATGAATAGACTCTATATGTGACTGACAGATACTTTTGATGCCATGTGTCATGTTTCCTTGGCTAACCTCTGATTTCAGCTTCATTTGTGCATGCTTTCAGCATTCCACCCATGTGCTTACTTTAGATAATTTAAAATAAAAAATAATTCTGCCTGGGAGCCTTCTCCTAATCTGCTTAGTCCACAGGAGGCACATCTGAAATTAACACTATTGAGGGTACCTCTCAACCAGCTGGGTGTATGAACAAACATATATACACTCCAGTCTCCCAA
>NW_007784281.1:0-936 GCF_000696425.1 Galeopterus variegatus
TCATCCATATGCTGCCTAGAAGAAACATAGCTTGCCTACAAAGACACAAATAGACTGAAAGTGAAGAGATGGAAAAAGATATTCCATGCAAATGAAAAACAGAAGTGAGCAGGAATAGCTATACTAAAATCAGATAAAACAGCCTTTAAATCAAAGTCTGTATTAAGAAAAAAAGAAGGGTACTATGTAATGTTAAAGGGATCAATACAGCAAAAGGATATAACAATTATAATTATATATGCACCAAATACCAGAGCACCAAGACATATAAAACAATTATTTTCAGATCTAAAGGGAGAGATAGACACAAACACAGTAATAATTGGGGACTTTAACACTCCACTCTCAGTATTGGACACACCATGGAGACAGAAATCAACAAAGTAACATTGGATTTAAATGGCATCATAGAGCAGATGGACCTAACAGATATATACAGAGCATTTCATCCAATAGCTTCAGAAAACACATTCTTTCCATCAGCATTGGAACATTCTCCAGAATTGCCCATATGATAGGCCACGGGTAAGTCTCAACAAGTTCAAAATAATCTAAGTCATATCAAATATTTTTTTCCTGACCATAATGGACTGAAACTAAAAGTCAATAACAAGGGAAATTTGTGAAACTACATGAATACATGGAAATTAAACAATATACTTTTGAATGACCAATGCTGTGGATTTAATGTCCCCCCAGGCTCATTGAAACTTAATCCCAACTGTAACTGTTGAGAGTAAAAAATCTTATCATAATAATTAAAAGGTGGAGCCTTGAAGAGATGATTAGATTGTGAGAATGATGCCCTAGTAAATGCATTATCCATTGATGGTTTAATGGTGGTCATGGGACAGCAAACAACTAAAGAAAAAATAAACAAGTGGAATTATATCAAACTAAAAAGCTTCTGCACAGCAAAGGAAACAATCAACAGAG
>NW_007784281.1:2565-2807 GCF_000696425.1 Galeopterus variegatus
TAATTGAGATAATGTTGAATATTCCTACAAAATAAATGACAGATGTCTGAGGTGATGGATAAACTAAGCACCCTGATATGATCATTGTACACAGTATCAGTGTACCCAAATATCTTATTGTACTTCATAAATAAACACAATAATCATGAATCAATTAAGAAAAATAAATTTAAAAGAGAGGAAAAAAAGGTAGAGAAATAGTAGAATAGCCATTACTAGAGGCAGGGAAAGAGAGGGGAGAT
>NW_007784282.1:0-364 GCF_000696425.1 Galeopterus variegatus
TTTACTAGTCAGCTCTCCAAAAGGGCTGACCCGTGCCAGGGAGAGTCAAAGAGGAATTGTGGGCTGAGGGACCCTCCCCCGAGGAGTTCACTACCGGCAGTAGGAGAGTCAGGACACCTGCTGGGCCGGGCGGGGCAGGGCACAACTTTGATGACTCAACTGAAAGTCAAGGTTTGTAGAAGACACGCCTCAGCCCTGTCCTGAGCACACAGAGCGGGGAGGGGCCCGGCTAAAAGAGGCGGAATCTTAGAAATAAAGAAAGAAAGAAAGATCAGGCACCCAGCTGGCAGGAACGATCTGCAGGGCTCAATAGCCCCATCTATTGAATCGGAGGTCCAAGATTCGAGAGAAAACCCCTGCCAAA
>NW_007784282.1:2132-2807 GCF_000696425.1 Galeopterus variegatus
AACAATACTCTAGACCAATTGGACTTGGCAGATATCTACAGAACATTTCATCCAACAACCTGTGAATATTCATTCTTCTCATCAGCACATGGATCATTCTCCAGGACAGATCACATATTAGGACACAAATCAAGTCTTAACAAATTCAAAAAAATTGGAATTATCCCATGTATTTTCTCAGACCACAATGGTTTAAAACTAGAAATCAATAACAAACGAAACTTTCGAAACTATACAAACACATGGAAATTAAATAACGACATATGGGTCCAAGAAGAAATCAAGTAGGAAATAAAAAAAATTTATTGAAATTAATGAAAATAATGATACATCATACCAAAACTTGTGGGATACAGCAAAGGCAGTACTAAGGGGGAAATTTATTGCATTAAATGCTTACCTCAGAAAAATGGAAAGATGGCAAGTGAACAACCTAACACTGCATCTTAAAGAACTAGAAAAACAAGAACAATCCAAACCTAAAGATAGCAGACAGAAAGAAATCATTAAGATCAGAGCACAACTTGATGAAATAGAAACCCAAAAAACAATACAAAGGATCAACGAATCAAAAAGTTGGTTTTTTGAAAAGATAAATAAAATTGACAAATCAATAGCACAGCTAACAAAAAAAAGAAGAGAGAAGATTCAAATAACAAAAATTAGAAATGAAAA
>NW_007784283.1:0-2807 GCF_000696425.1 Galeopterus variegatus
GCAACTTGGTTTATGTCAATCAGTGTCCTCTCTTGAAGATGGGAGCAGGCCCAGTCTCTTCTAAAATCCATGTTGTGCCAAACCGAAGGTGGGAATGGGAGTTGGAACAGATGCTGAGAGGCACCTCAATGTTAATTATGGACAGAGTCTAAAATCTCCCTGCTTTTTAAAAAATTTCTATTAATACATTATTTGGCTCAAGATGTTTTTCTACCTCCATGTTGCTAGGCTATCTAGAGCTAGAGAGAAAGATTTATCCTGTGGATCTTGGATGTTTCCTGGTAAATGGCAAAGCACATAACCACACCCATGCCACCTAAGCACTGGAAGGTGCCAAATAGGACTTCACCATTAGCTTACTGGACTGCCAACTCCTGGTATCTCAGGATTTTAAGAAAATGGAAGATAGGTTTGACCTACTAGAATGTAGCAACTTCTGACCTAGAGGATGAGTTAATGCTGATAAGAATCATTCCACTGAATACTGGCCTTCATTGTTTCTGATGAGAAATCAACTTATTGTCCTCTACACATAGAAAGCACCAAAAATACGTGTTGAATTAACTAACTAAAAATAGAACCAAAGTCTTTTGGCATATAGTCTAATGTCATTTCAGGAGCACCCTGCCACCTCTTGGTAAAAACCTCCTTTGTACATTCATGGTCCCCACTGCAGTCTCTGCAGTGAAGTAAATCAATGAACAACCAATCCAGGTAATTTTTGCAAACATGGTCATTAAAGTGATCATCAGCTACTCTCTGTACTTCTAAGAGTTCTCTCTGACCCTGAAGTGTCTGTAAGACTGAACAGCCTTTATCATTCAAAACATTTTTGTCATTTAACAAATGTTCATCATTCTATAAATATAATCGTAATAACTTCGTATAGCATACATTATACGAAGTTATACGAATCACACATCCTGTTGTCCTGCATTGTACTTATTCACTTGCCTGTCTCCTGATCCAATGAGAATTACTTAAAGACAAGAATCATGCCTCATTAACACCTCAGCACTTAGACCAGTGCTTGTCACATGGTAGATGCTCAGTGTGTATTTCTTGAATTGAAATTGTTGAATTAAGCTCTATGCTAAAGTTTTGATGGAAGAATTTCAGGAATCAAGATACCGAATATCCTGATGTCTCCCAATGTGTCTCCTTCACACATTCAGTTGACTTATGCACCAGCTAGTTGGAGTGGCCTTATTGCTAGGGTTAAAGAAAAGACAGCAGGCCCAAAATGGAGTCACTCATGCTAAAGTTCCACATTACTAAACTGAAACTAAAGGTTGTTTACTTGTGGGATCTGACCTTTTGAGAAGTCAGGAGAGGGATGATAGCCAAATCACATTAAGCTAACAAGATTTTGCTTACACCCCTATATGGACAGTAATCTCAAAGTGACCCATCTGTTACTTGTTCATTGTTCCTGCTTTCTTCCATTTTTTTTCTGCCTATGAAATTCACCCATTCTATCTAGTTCATCAGAACGCTTTTCTGTTTTGTAGAATGAATGCTTCCCAGTTCATGAATCGCTAATATATGTCAATCAGATCTTTGAAACTCAATTTGTTGATCTTTGGTTCTTTGACACGAGAATATTGACTTTATCCAAGCATTTTTTTTCCCCAGAGTTGATTCTCTAGTTGGGGAAGTGACTCTGTGTGTAACTCTTTGCTATGTATTTGTAAGTTACTTCTATGGGAATAAGGGCAGACAGATTCCAGGCTACTTCTGGGATATTAAATACAAAGTATTTTAAAGCCTATGGCTAAATAGCGACTGTTCGTGCACCTCTCTTATACCTCATGCCCCACTTTTTATGATATAGGATGGAAAGAGAAAGATGGTCTGAAGTCCTCTTTCCTTCAGGCAAATAGTGCTTAGACAGATGCTGCCCCATGCATTTGCCATAAACTTTTCTCTTGCTGTTTTTAGGAAGGGAAAATAACCAACAATACAACTTTTTTCATTTAACAAAAATCTTTAAAAAAATTTTGTGGTCAATTAAACTGTGACACATGTCTTAATGAGAGTCCTGAGCAGCATATAAATCAGTCATCATCCCACATACCTTGCTTATGTGGATTGATAAATCAATAGAATATTCTAAAGCATGGGTTAGCAAACTGTAGCGCCCAGGACAAATCTGTCTTGCCACCTGCTTTTGTAAATAAAGCCTTATTGGAACACAAACACACTCATTTATTTATGTGTTGTCTGTGGTTGTTTTTCTGCTATAATGGCAGATTTGAGTAGCTGCGACAGAGACCATATGGCCTATCATGACTAAAATATATACTATCTGACTCTTTCCAGAAAAAGTTTGCTAACTTCTATTCTAAACTAATGTTTCTCTTACTGGCCAGATCATAAAAATCACCTGGGGCATTAATTGAAGATGTAGATTCCCAGACCCCACAGCAGACAAATAGAATCAGGAACTCTCAGGGAAAGGTCTAGGAATCTGTATGTTAACAGATGCATAGTATAATCAAGCAGGTTTAGAAATGCATTTTGACTTTATGTCTTATAAATAGGCTTTCAGAAATGGCATACAGGCCAGGGCCTTTCTTCCAACCCTTGCATTTTGGGTGCCAGGGAAAGACTGACGCCTGTACATCTCTTCTGATGCTGTATTCTCATTGTCCTCAAAGCATCAAACCAGGTTTTCTTTCAGAGCCTAATTCCTGATAGGTAATTCTCAAGGATTCCGAGCTTCCCTAGTCTATCTCCCTATCTGCTTGCTTAATTTCAGCAGCTCTTTAGCAGGGAGAGCCCTGGGGTAGAGTCTGAGAACTTGG
>NW_007784284.1:0-1638 GCF_000696425.1 Galeopterus variegatus
GTCCCCTCTCTGTGATGTTCTCTGCTTAGAGGCTTGACATTCATGCCATTTAATTCAGCATACAATTATATGAAAGTTTCTTCATGCTGGGCATTGGACTAAGACTTGGGGATACAAATACAATAAAACAGCTCATAGTCCTGGCTGCTTGAGACTGCGGGTTTAGCTGCCAAGCATGGCACTGGAACATTAGGAGACTCGATTTTGTAAAAGACTGTGTTAGTGTTTAATGCCACACAACAGAGGTTGGCTAACTGTGGCCTGTTTTGTAAGGTCCATGAACTCTAAGAAAGGTCAAAAAAGATCCAAAGAATAACATTTCATGACACATGAAAATGAAATGAAATTCAAATGTCAGCATCCATAAATAGTTTTTTTGCAACACATCACCACTCATTCATTTACCTACCATCTATGGCTACTTTTGCACCACAAAAGCAGAGTTGAGTAGTCACGAGAGTCACGCAAAGCCTAAAGTATTTATTGTCCAGCCCTTTACTGACCCCATCATAGAGTAAAACTAAACAGAGGACAAAAAAATTCCACAGCCCTAGTAGGTCAATAGTGGCCTTGTGAGTGGCCTATAAGAAATATAGACATTTAGATGGCACCTTTGTGAGGCATTGCCAAAGATGGGCTTCCCACTCCTCAGAGGCTGTACCTTTTAAATATGACTCAATAATCAGTATCTGTAATTGCTACTGTTAGGATTATTACTGTTTTCAACTGCATGTTGGTCAGAAATTGATGATGTCTTTTATGTCTCTCTTTAAAAACTCTCGATGGGTACCCTTCAGTGCTTTTGAATTTTAGAATCTCAAAATGTCAGTGCAGCCACACACAGTCTCAGGGTGTGCAGTGAAGACTGCGGAGCCAGGTACTGGCCACCGTGTATCAGCCTAGCGCTGGTGGCACGGTCTCCTCCCTGCTCCCAGCAGCTGCCACCGACTCTGAACCACGTAGAGCCAAGGAGAGAAGAGTGCATGCTGGGAATGGAGAGCCACATCTCTGAATCCCAGCCCAGAGCCTGTAACTTGGTTACCCTGAATAAGCTCTGGAATGCTCCAAAACAAAGAAATGAAGATGAAATTAAAGTTCATAACAGGGAAGCTAGAGATTGAAGCTCCCAGAGCTGTTTTCTGGCTATTAGTACCAGCTTCATTGTTTTTTCTCTCCCTGTGCAAAAAGCAACACTTTAATGTTTAATAACCTCTGCAAAATGGTGATGTTTCCTAGAAGAGAACAAAGGTCAGCATTTACCTTGGGGTGCTGTGCTGTTAGTTATTTCACTGTTAAACCCCTCCATCTCTGCATCTGTCCCAGCATAATGTCCTCATAAGTATGCTGATATATTTGGTTCTATGATGTATGTCCTTCTTGGGGCCAATACTTAGCATACCAGTGACGGAGAAAATGTAAAATCAAATCAATATTTGGGCATATTATGGGTGCGAAAGAACATTTGATGAGCTTCTACGTTTACAGTCCTCCCTCTATCCCACCCAGGATATATTATATTATCAGCCCAGCCTAACCCAAGAGATGCGTTTTCAGAAGTATCCATCTAATAAACATGTTACTACATTAGCACTGCATGCTTCCTAGACTTTGCAAACCTGCCTTTAAACATTTGGGCCA
>NW_007784284.1:2581-2807 GCF_000696425.1 Galeopterus variegatus
TACTACATTAGCACTGCATGCTTCCTAGACTTTGCAAACCTGCCTTTAAACATTTGGGCCACCAAGAATCACTAGGTAAAATGAAACAATTGGCCAATGTGAATTCTTTACACCGTCCCTAGCTTAGAAATGTATTATGTGTATAGGAAAAAAGGAGGAATGTTCGAGGCCATTGCTAATGTTCGAGGGAACATATGTAACCAGAAGGGTCAGACACGTTGGCAGA
>NW_007784285.1:0-551 GCF_000696425.1 Galeopterus variegatus
GAGTCTTTTTCTTTCTTGAATACATATGTGGAGCCATGGCTAATGTCTGGAATCCTGCTCATAGCACCAACTGTAGTGCTCTTATCCTGTTTGTGATGCCAATTGTCTAGCTACTTGACTATGCCAGTTGTCTGACTCTTTTACCTGCCGGTAATCCTGCACCGACTGGGCTGATTGTTGAGCTAGGGCTGGGTCTGGAGCTTCCAGACCCCTCAAGCCCATTCACAGACTGGGTCACAAACCCTTCATATGCCAGGCTGGGTCACCAGACCCCTCACACACAGGTCTATAAGCCAGGTAACCAGCCGAAACGTCCTTAGAGCCACAGGTTGGAAATGGCCATGCAGGGCAGATGCCCAAGGCCGATGCCAGCCTGCCTTCTTCACTAAAATTCCTCTCTCTTCTCTGTCTCTCTGTCTCTCTGCCTCTCTCTCTCTCTCTCTCTGAAGAACACAAGAATAGCAACAAAACTGAAAAGATGCATTGGTGTGCATGCGCACTAACTCCACACAGACCACACACACACACACACACACACACACACACACACA
>NW_007784285.1:2383-2807 GCF_000696425.1 Galeopterus variegatus
GCAAGTGCTGAATAGCCACTTGAAGCTAGTGATTACCATTTTAGTCAACATAGCCCTTAAGTATGTACCTAGCATAAAAGAAAATGGCTAGATCAAAGGCTATGCACGTGTTGAACTTCACAGTTTTTTTTTTTCCACAATAGTCATATAATCCCTTCAATACTGGTGTAATATAACTACTATTTAACATCCTAATCTATACCTGTTATTTTATAACTCATTGATTTTGCCAGTCTTATTGATGCTAATGGTAGCTTGTGATGCCTTTAGCTGCATTTCCCTGAGTATTAATGGAATTGAGCATCTTTTCCTAAGTTTATTCACCATGGTTTTCATTTTATGAAACATGCCTGTTTATGTAATATGCTGCTTTCCTTACTGAGTTTTTGACATTTTTTATTGATTTATAGAAACTGTTCTTATA
>NW_007784286.1:0-333 GCF_000696425.1 Galeopterus variegatus
CATGTGGTGGAAGGATCAGGACTGAGTGTCCCCTGCACCCACTCCCACGCTCAGCCCCAGTAAGAGCTGCCTTAGAGGCTCCCCAAGGCCACCTGCCCAGACCCCAGGGGCCATCTTCCCACAGGACTCCCAGAAAACTCAGGGCTGTTCACCCAGTAGCTGTAACTTCTTGGGGGCGAGGGTACACAGATGCGTGTCAGGAAGAAGCTACAACCCTTACTGGGGGAGAAGGATCTGGAACCAGAGTTTGATTAAGGGTTTGTCAGGAGCGACTTACTCTGGTCAGTGATGGCTCTGGCCCCACAAACACGGGAGCTCTGAGCAGTCACTTCC
>NW_007784286.1:1918-2807 GCF_000696425.1 Galeopterus variegatus
GAAAGAACATTTTTACAAGATGGTATACATCCTTACTCTATGTGATGTACTCTGATATTTTCCAATCTGTTTTATGCTATGTAATTGCTTGAAGTGTTGGTTCCAACTCATCAAATTAGTTTTATGACTCACTTGTAGGTCACAAAGAGCAGCTGGGCTCTAGGCTGAATTTCTAGTCAATCCTGTGACTTCTGTTATTTCTCTTTTCCTCATCTTTGTTCTCTAAGTGCCTGAAATTACACTATTGCTGCAGGTGAGATGACATCACCGCCATCACAGTCAAAACAAATCTCTCTCTTTATAAAGATACAAATGTCTGGAGGAGCTAATTGATTTGCCTAAGTGATAACACATGCCCTGTTTATTAAATAAAATTTTCCAACAGAAAGGATTTTTCAGATTCACTGATATAAATGTGTCATAGGATACAGGACAGTTGAATCGTTTCCATAAACTTGGTTATATGCAGCTCATGACCCAGCTCCACAGTTAACAGCAGGCTCCCAAAACCTGGTTAGCCTGGTCGTTCCCACAGGAAGCAGATCATCAGACCAACAAAAATTCCAAGGAAACGCATGTTCTTCGTTGGAGGACTGTGACAGTCTCCTAAGTCGCCCACTCTGTCCCCACTCCAGCTGTCCCTCACAGGCAGCAGAGGAATTCCACGACAGCACAGTCTTCCCAGCTCCATCGCGGCAGCCGGTCTTATCAGCTCTCAGGCTGACCCCTGGGAGTCCTGCTGGATTCCTCTCTCCCTTCCACACTCCACTTCCCAACCACCAGCAAATCCTGTCAGCTCAACCTGCAAGACATCGCTCGCATCGGACCCCCTCTCACCTCCACTGTGACCGCCTGGCTCAGGCCACCATCCCCTCTGCCTGGCCTCCCC
>NW_007784287.1:0-252 GCF_000696425.1 Galeopterus variegatus
ACTGGGGTGTTAAAGGGACTGTGTGTGGAATGAATGATGCCAACTTTTTCTAGCTCCGATATAGTGGCACCTATCTCTGAACATCCTCTTGGATATTGACCACATGCCTTAGCTTGGGTAACACCTGTGGATCATGCTTGACATATCCCCACAGCACAGGCTTTACTGTCCATATCCGCAGCTGGAATTCTCCAACCATTGTTCACAGGTATAACCCATAAAACACATCTATACCCATGATGTATTCGGATA
>NW_007784287.1:2111-2807 GCF_000696425.1 Galeopterus variegatus
TGTCCTATGGGTTGTTCATGCTTCAGTTTCTGGTGCACAATAGGTCATGTCAGGGGATGCATAGTCTCCCCCAACTCACCATAGGGTTCATCAGCATCCCTGATGTCAAAAGGCTGTTGCTGTACTTCAGCATCCAGAATAAATACCCTTGCTTCCAACAAGTCTGCTTTCTGCTGTAAATCTCAAAGCCACGCTGCTTCATGGAGTGCCTGGTCCATGTTTACTCGTAGTACAGTAAGCAACAGCCAGACCCCGGCCAACAGGACAGTGGCTGATGGGTACCACATATTTGAGGGTAGCCACATTTCCTCCCCCTCCCGAGGGACTAGTGGCTGCCTTACCTGTTCAGAATCCTGCTGACTACACCAATTGTTGGGCTAGATCATAGACCCCTCTGCCCTGTCCTGTGCAGGTCACATGAGCCAGATAGTTGAAAGAAAAACCAAGTAGCCGTTGGCAAAGTGGACATGTTTTATTTCTCAGGAGCTCTGCCACCAGCAGTTCGGAGCTTCTGCCTTCCATACAGAAAGTATTCAATAGCGGCAATGAGCCAAGGGGTACATGTGGGCACATGTGCACTAACTTTACTCTTTTGTAACTCGTTTAAAACGGATGTGCTAAATCATACCCAGCCGCATATGAGGTGAGAGGGCCTGACAATACTAACTCCATTTTCCTCACACGGTGCTTTTAAAG
>NW_007784288.1:0-498 GCF_000696425.1 Galeopterus variegatus
TTGAATTAGTTGCAATTGGACTTCACGCAGTTAGCGTTTTTCTAGGGTGCTGAAGAAGATGGCTGCAAGCTGCTCCAGTCTTTCATCCTTCCTAAATGGTGACCCCCAAAGACAAAGGCTCTAGAGGAAAAGTCTCTGCTAACCTTAATGGAAAAGTCTCATGAAGCCTCCTGATTAGTGTAGCTTAGGTTTCATGGCCACCTCTGAAACCAATCACTCTGGCCAAAAGCCTGGAGTACTCTGGCAAGACAACACAGTACTCAAAACACGATAAGTGTGTGTGGAGTGAGCAGGTACTGTTATCACAAAAGATATTATAATACATTCTGAAAAGACAACAGTATAGCTACCGTAGTCAATAAACCGTTTTTTTGTTGGCTTAATTCCTTCTTGTATTTCACGCAGCAATAAAAGTCACTTTTTGCCTAAGCTAGTTGTTTTCTCTCATTTGCAATCAAGAGTCCTGATGTATACATACTTTCTCATTTGTCTTTTTTT
>NW_007784288.1:2557-2806 GCF_000696425.1 Galeopterus variegatus
TCCATTAATAACACTGACTTGCGTCTGTCCTAGAAAAATGATGGGATGGCTTATGATAATTCGAACTTCCTTGGGAACAGCTGAGATGTGGCTAGAATGAGGGCAAGGGTTAATACAGCAAAGAACAAAACTGTGGCAGCCAGGACACTTGGGAGAATCAGCCTTGAACTAGCTCATGGATAAACTTGCTTTTTATTCACAGACAAGGCATAGATCAAGAGCAAATACACTGAGTGTCATCTTTAAGAT
>NW_007784289.1:0-301 GCF_000696425.1 Galeopterus variegatus
ACACAATTAGTCACAGACATATTCTGTGTTGAGTATGACAGTAGGTATAATATTTTTTTTTCCTATCTTATACACAGGACTTCCTGCATGGTGCATGTGTGTGTGTGTGTGCTACTACTGAAAAAAAAATGTATCCTTATTTTGTAGCATGCTAAACTTTGTATGTTTTCCCATTGCCATTTTTTTTTAAGTTGGTTTCGATTGTAAGCTTAAAAGATATAAATAATTTTGTGCAATATTTTTGAACTGTTTGAAAATGTTCTCAACAATTTCCTATTTTTACTCAAGGCATACACGCATA
>NW_007784289.1:2184-2806 GCF_000696425.1 Galeopterus variegatus
AATATGAATGTGAATAAACAAACCCTTAAACTCACTGTATAAGCATATTAATGATATACCTGAAAACTAACTGGAATAATAACTAATGTTGTAGATAGTTTTAGAAATAATTCTAGCAATAATAGCATAATACTAAAATGCAAGTATAAATGTAGAAAAAAATTTGGCCAAATCTATCCTTTGTGATATATCAGGTTGCTGAACATGTGACATAAAATGGAATGGTATATGACTTCTCTTGTCTGTATTTGCCAAATCTTTTTGATGATATTTTATGTGACAAACATTACTCCTAAGAGTAACGTCAGAAGAATCCATTTTGAGGAAAACACACACATACTTCTTTCCATCAAAAATAGTTGAGATTGACTCATGTATTTTTAAACTGTTCCATTTCTGTTAATCATTAATGACATTGTTGCTTAAAGTGTATACATAGTGTGTCCTCACCTTGCAATTTCTTATTCAGTTGGATGCACAGGCTATGAATTTGTAATGTAAGTGTTTCAGGCAAATGTATCTTAAATATTGATTTAAAAATAATATTAATAGTAGATAAGTGTGTTACTTAGAAGATGTAATATGTCCCCCCTTATAATTTTATGTTTACTAACAGAAAAAA
>NW_007784290.1:0-1421 GCF_000696425.1 Galeopterus variegatus
TTGATATAAATTATAACATAATTCTTTAACATTAAGTCAATTGAGGATTAAAAAAGTACTATGTTGTTTTTCTTCAAAAAACCAAGATAGTTAAGGAGTTGTTATGATATTGAAGCATGTTTTGCTTAAGATTTTATTTTTCTTCCTGCCATTAATGCATGTGTTAGGGGAATAAACACTCCAATGTAAAAGCATGCATTTCAACGGATCAGTTCTGCATAACAATATTTCATAATCACATCTTTTAAGTAATTATGAGTGCTTCAGAGAATCCACTCTAGTGTCATTTACCTGATTGTCTTCTCATTAATTGTTTAAACGAAGCCCATTGAATTTCATGAATGCTATTCATAAAATAATTTTATTCTGGTATTCTTTGGCTAATTTTTCATGGAACTGTAAATATATCCAAATTTCATTAAATGTAATATTACACTGCATAATAACATTTTGGTCAATGACAGCCTAAATAAGATTATAATGGAGCTGAAAAATTCCTAATGCCTAGTGACATAGTAGCCATCTTAATGTCATAGCACAATGCATTCCTCACATCCTTGTACTGAAGCTGGTGTAAGCAAACCTATTGTGCTTCTAGTTGTATAAAAATATGGCATGTATAATTATGTACAATACATAATACTTGATAATAAATGACTATGTTACTGGTTTATGTATTTACTATCCTATACTTTTTATTATTATTTTAGAGTACACTCCATATCCTTATATAAAAATGTTTACTGTAAAAGAGCATTATGTTGGCAGCGGCCTCACACATGTCCTGTTTTCTGTGCCTCTTAATTGCATCATTTCTCTTGTGCTTAGTTGAATTTTATTTTGTTTTGTTCATCATGGCCCCTAAACTTGCAAGATTCACTGTTAATGTTGCTAGCAAGAAACCACATTGGGTGATTGATCTGGAAACAAAACTCAAAGTGATTAAAGACTACAAAAGTGGAAAATTGGTAATGGTTATTGCTCACCAGTCAGGCCTATTTCATTCCATCATAGCTATGATCTTGAAAAACAAGAACAAAGGGACAGAATCAGTTAAAGAGTCTGCTTTATTGAAGAAAATGAGACTAACAAAAATTCTAGAAGGAGAATCTAATAATGACCTGGATTAAAGACCAGACACAGAAGCATATTCCTCTCAGCACCATGACAATCATGGCCAAAGCAAAATGTTTGTTTGTGATGAAAGAAAAGGCTGGATCCAACTACAATGTTAAATTTACTGCTTGTGGTGGGTGGTTAAAGAATTCAAGAATCAATATCCATTGCACTATGTGAAAGTCCGTGATGAGTCTGTGAGAGCCAATGTGAAGGAAGCTGAAGAATTTTTGGAAAATCTAGGTAAGCTGATTGTGAAGGAAAATTATTTGCCAGGGCAAATCTTCAAAGCTTATGAAATCTAC
>NW_007784290.1:1681-2806 GCF_000696425.1 Galeopterus variegatus
CTGTGTTCTGGCATGGTGAGAACTTCAGGGTGTTCAAGTGTATCAGTAAGCACACACTGCCAGTGTTCTACAGGAGCAATCAGAAGTCATGGATGATCCATCTTCCCTTCCAAGATGCTCTCCTGAACTTATGTGCCAGCGAAATGGAGAAGTACTGTTTGGAGAATAACATATCTTTCAAGGTTTTGCTCATTGCTGATAATGCTCTCATACATTCTCTTTTTATTGGTGATTCTTAGTCCAGTGGTAACGTACTGTTTCTCTCTCCAAACACCATGTTTAAGGCCTACTACCTGAAGAGGACCTTTGCCCAGGCTATTGCTGCAACTGAGGAAGACTTGAGAAGACACATGCAATTCCGAAAGGATTACAACATCTATGACTCCATTAAGAACCTTGCTTGGGTGTCGTGTGGTGTCACCAAAGAGTGTATCAATGGCATCTGGAGAAAGATACTCAAGAGATTTGACCATGACTTCAAAGGATTGTCCAAGAATGAGGAGATTGCAGAAATAACAAGGCTCTTGTGGAGATGGCAAACAACCTTAACCTGATTGTGGATGAGGATGACACTGAGGAGCTCTTAGAAGTGATTCCTGAGGAATTAACTAATGAGGCATTGTTGAAACTGGAGCAGAAATGCATGGCTGATGAAGAGGCAAGAAAAAAGGAAACTGCAGAAGAAAAAGAACCCCTGAGAAAAGTTATAGTGATGTGTTTAGCAGAAACTTTTGCAGAGCTCCACGTGCTCCTTAAAAGGTTTGAAAACATGGACTTCAACACTGAAAGGTTTTCATTAATAGAGAGGAATGTTCATGGTATGTTATCTGCTTACAATCAAATCTGTGATGAAAAAAAGAAACCAAGCAAACCACCATGGATATATTTCTGAAAAGAGTGACATCGCCTCAAGAACAGCCTCAGGTACATCCCTCTGGAGGTATTCCAGAAAAAGGCATTGTTATTATGTGATGTAACAGCTCCGTGTATGATACTGATGATTCTGCTGACCCTGCAAAGGGCTAGGTTAATGTGTGTACTTGAGTCTTTGTTTTTAACAAAACAGTTTAAAAAGTAAAAAAAAAAAAAAAAAAAAAAAAAAAAAAAAAAAAAAAAAAAAAAAAA
>NW_007784291.1:2589-2806 GCF_000696425.1 Galeopterus variegatus
GGGACTGTGTAGTGCTGAGCTCTCGGGAAGGTGTTCATCTCCTTTAATCCTCATTGCAACTGTGAAGTAGGAACTTCCATTGTCCCCATTTTACACATGAGAAAACTGAGGTTCAAGGTCTCATGGGTCAGCGATAGATGCAGAGCTTGCGCCGGCTCTGTCTGACCCCAGAGCCTCACTGTTAAGGTCATACTCTCAGATGTGGAGCCAGATGGAC
>NW_007784292.1:0-1188 GCF_000696425.1 Galeopterus variegatus
AAGGGTCTTATGCTGCTTCCTCACAGCAGCAAATTGATAGCAACAAAATAAGCATCTAGGATATACCCCCGCTCAGTTCCCGTCCTGTGCATTACCTGCTCCTAAGGTGGGTTGGGAAACTTTTGCTTTAGGACTTAAATGGCAGGTGGCAAGTAGTGATGCTATTTATCACTATGCATATCCTTAAACAGCCAAAAAAAGACAAAAATGTCTGGCCCTAACCCAGAAATAAGGCTCAAGGCTAACATTCCCTTTAAGAAATCAGCAAATATTTGGATAGCAGTTGAATTATAAACAAACATATAAAATATATGTAGTCTGCATCTACGTGCTTAGTAACTTGTGACATTTAGTCAGTCCAGTCTCTTACAATCTTTGTGCAGACTATTGAAGAGATTTGTTTCCCTGAAAATCAAAAGCCAGTTGACTTAGAAATTATTCAGTCACCGTGTAGCTGAAGGGAATCAAAAGGCAATACACAGAAGTGTTGGAAATTGCATTTTACTGGTTAGTTAGATCAACATTGTCCCACATGTTTAAATCTACCCAGGAAAATGACGGGGAGGCCTAGGTTAGATCCAGAAAGTACTTCTTACAGGCTTTTTCAGTATTTCTGCAGAACTGACTATGAACACAAAGTCCTCTCTCAGCAAGGTTAGGAAGTAGGCAACGTTTTATTATAACCCTTTCGCTCCTGCTTTCACGGGGCTCCCTTTGCTTTCTCCACCAGCCCACCCACGACATACCTCATGTCCTTCTCTCATTTCTGTAAACACAGGAAAGAATTCCATCAGTTCATTCACTGAGAAGTAGAAATAACTGGTAAGCTGCAAATGTTTCTCTGCTCATAAGCTATTTGTCTCTCAATGGGGAAGAAAACCATAACCAAAGGGATGAAGGACAAAACGTAGAAGGCTAGGCTGCAACTAACCAAAAACAGAGGAGATCTGCAGAGAAGTGAACACTCTCAAGACACTACAGATAATACCTATGTAAGTAGTAACCTACCTCTTCTACCTTGTTTATGAAGTCAGTAATGCTTTCTTTTCACCTCTTTATTAGGAAAACAGATGACAGTGACAGAATTTACTTTAAGGCCTAAAAGTAATCATTTTACTACTAACGTTCAAAAATTTTTGACCATAGTAGATCCTAAAACAAAAACATTAGGAGGAAAAAGAGAAATCT
>NW_007784292.1:2070-2806 GCF_000696425.1 Galeopterus variegatus
GTTTAGCAAATTTCCTTAAACCTCTAAAGTAGTGATAAATATGTAGAATGTAGTAATAATTAAATTGCATTAGTCACCAATTGGGTTAGCCTAAGAATTTTGTTTTTCTCAAAAAGTTTGATTGTATATAACAACCAAAAAAGATATTTTATTAAAAGAATTTTCAGAATGACTCTTTCAAGTAAACAATTGCTAAACACCTTGCTATTAGATTGGTATGAGTTCTGGTCTCCACAGAGCAGCAAATAAACAATACGAATGAACACAACTGCCAAGTCACGTACCAGAATTTATTTTCTGAGGTAAATATTTAATTAAATTAAATAATCTTAAGAAATTGGTTCAGTTTTTGTTATTTATAGCTTTCTTTAGGTCACTGTTTTTCATAATTATTCTGAAATCTCTTAGGGAGCTCTTAATGAGTTTTAGTGCATTAAAGTTGGAGGAAAATAAAATAATAACTACTTAATAAAGAAACAGATAATGCCAAATACCATAATTTTCTTTCACATGTTCTATCTTATTTTCATAACCACTAGTCCAAATATTTTCCCCTTTGTAACACTCACAGAACCTAAATTTATTCTTTTCATGCAATGCTTTTATTACCTACAACCTGTACAAAAAGCTGACTTATTTTGAAAGCATTTCACTTTTTCTTTTTAAAAAAAGCTATGAAAATTCACAAACTGAACTTTTATAAACTGATAGTGTTGTCTTATTGTCTCCAGATAGA
>NW_007784293.1:0-317 GCF_000696425.1 Galeopterus variegatus
AAAAACGCTACTTACTGAATGACTATAACTATATGACATTCAGGAAAAGGCAAAATTATGGTGACAGTGAAAAGGGGGGACTGGGAAGTGGGAGGGAGGAAAGGATGAGTAGAACAGAGCACATGGAATTTTTAAGGCAGTGATACTATTCTCTATGATACATGTCACACATGCATGGTGGATACATGTCATTACACATTTGTCAAAACTCATAGAATATACAACACACAGAATGAATCCTAATGTAAACTATGGGATTTAGGCAATGATAATATATCAATATTGGCTCATCGGTTGAAACGAATGTACCACACTAG
>NW_007784293.1:2454-2806 GCF_000696425.1 Galeopterus variegatus
AAAAGTCTAGGAAGGGGGTTCCAATACAACCCTGGCTTTTCTCTATGCAGCCATTTGGGGACTAGTTTGATGGCTACTGTGTCATTTTCAACACATGAGTTCCAAGATCTCTCTGGTTATTGTCATGCTAATTAGGCCAAAGGAATAAAAGGCACGGCAAAATACTCAGAAGGCTTGTGGGCCAGGCCTGCCAGTGAAACACATCGCTTCTACTCCCATTCCACCAGAAACAACCCAGCCACGTGGCAATATCCCTCTGCAGAGGAAGCAGAAGAATGTAGTGTGGCTGGTCAAATGTTTGCCGAGCTCCTCCATTCCAATGGAAAAAGGAAGAACACATCTTAAGAGACAG
>NW_007784294.1:0-231 GCF_000696425.1 Galeopterus variegatus
GCATTGCTTAACAATGGGGATATGTTCTGAGAAATGTGTCATTAGGCGATTTCGTCCTTGTGCAAACACCATTGAGTGTGCTTACACAGACCTAGATGGTGCAGCCTACTACACACCTAGGCTATATGGTATAGCCATTATAATCTTATGGGATCACCATCGTGTATGTGGTCTATCACTGACCACTGCATGACTGTATGAGAATCTTGTCTCATGGTAAACCGTTGCCTC
>NW_007784294.1:965-2806 GCF_000696425.1 Galeopterus variegatus
GTCTATCACTGACCACTGCATGACTGTATGAGAATCTTGTCTCATGGTAAACCGTTGCCTCCTAGGGAGAAGAGAACACCAGTTAAGTAGGCTCCCCTTTGATCTTCCTCTAGTCTTAAGGCAGTTGAGAATGAAATTCTCCCCTGCATAATGGTTAGTAGTCAGCTCTGTGCACCCAACAATGGACCACAGCTGAGTGGAGGATGTAGCCCCTTGCTCCCTCAAGCTGTGCCAGCTCCTTGTCCCCATGGTGGGGACATTCTTTTCAGCTAGAAGTCCGTTGGTGTCCCTGCTCTCCAACCTGGAAGTGAGATTTTGTGGGCCCCTGTGGGCCCAGGGGCTAGAGAAAATACATTGCAGGCTGCATGCTTTCATTTTAGCCCCAGGAGAAAGATCCCTTCTACTGTCCACTGGGAACACCATCTCTTATTGCCCTTCCCTGTGTGTGCAAGTGGCTATTTAAATTTAGATAAAAATTAACCAGAATTTCAATTAAATTAAAAATTCAATTCCTGAGCTGAACTAGCCATATTTTAAGTGCTAACAGTCACATGCAGCTAGTGACTACCATATTAGACAGCACAGATATAGAATATTTCTATCATTACAGAAACTTCGATTGGACAGTGCTGCTCTAGAGCAATGGTTAACAACCTTTTTTCCACCCCAAACAACTGGCAAAATATGCCACCTTCTTGTGCCCAAATTTTGACAAAACACCAAAAGAGGGGGAGGGGAGAAAGTAAAAATACTATAGTAATCCATAATAATCACATCAACTGGCCATAAGTAATGGTAAATCTTATAGGCTGTGGCATAGAAGAGATAGGATATGGATTATGTATCATTGCTGGAGTCCTCTAAACCATACGTTTACCTTGTCTCTCTTGTTCATGAACATACAATGATAGTAATCATGATGATGATAACAACAATAGCAGCAACAATTAAGTGAACACTTACTAAGCACTTACCTCTGTGCCAGGTACCATGCTAAACACTGCATAGACAGCATTTCATTTAATTTGCACAATAACTCTATCACATGGATATTATTTATCTCCTGTAACAGATACTTTTGTGGCTCGTGACACATCCATGACCCACTTCTGATTTCAGCCACAGCTGTAATAGAAACTTCTCTGCAAACTCATTCTTCCCAGAGGAAATGAGTGCCACCGGGGCGACCCTCTACCAGTGAGGCATGAGAGTCTGGAGAACCGTCTCAGGCTTCCACCCCTCAGAGGGATAATTCTGGGTGCAGAATTTTATACGGTTTCTCTGAGGGTCCCTAACAGTAACCAGCCCAGTAATACATCATTGGTTTTTCCTCCTTAAATCTGACTCATTTTCTCTCTTCCTACATTTCTGCTTTCTGGGATCACCCTCACCACTGCCTCAATAAACTACC
This sequence comes from Galeopterus variegatus, assembly GCF_000696425.1. Taxonomy (NCBI): domain Eukaryota; kingdom Metazoa; phylum Chordata; class Mammalia; order Dermoptera; family Cynocephalidae; genus Galeopterus; species Galeopterus variegatus. The sequence continues at coordinate 2,377 of NW_007784294.1, forward strand.
TACATTGAAGACCTTGACTCAAGCTCTGCTTTGGGAGGAAATTAAACTAACTCATCTCCATTTTATAGATGTGGAATTTGAGGTTTAGAAAGGTTGACCTTTCCCCAAATTCCCATGGCTGCAAAGTGGCAGATTAAGAAAACAAACTAAAGATTTAACTCTTAACTACTGTCTTACGGTGTCAATTGGAATGCCAGTACATAAGAGGGAGGTGATAAGAAAAGTTCTGAATCTGTTCTTATTTATAGAATAAGCAGATTGTTCATAAGCTTCAAACCACTGAATCATTTTTTGGGAATGAAGAAATCAGTGAGCTCTTTCTATACTTACCTTTTCTTCACTGTGGTCATTTGTTACCTAGAAATTGTCAGCAGTAGCTTCCAGGTTCACCTTTTTTTTTTTTTTTTTTTTTTTTTTTTTTTTCCTTTTT
>NW_007784295.1:0-798 GCF_000696425.1 Galeopterus variegatus
CCTAGTGGCCCCACCCATCACACAAGAAGCAGGTAGAAGGGCTCCCTCACTGCAGCCCTGCTTAGTGGCCTCACACACTACCTGAGAAGCATCTCAGCAGCTCCACCCCTGGCAGTCCAGCTCCTGAACCTCAGAGGAAAGTGCAACCTCACAGCCATTGCCATGAATGATAAGGATTGAATTGTTTCCGCCAAGTTTTATGAAAACTGCAGGCCAATATCCTTGACTAACATAGTCACAAAAATCCTCAACAAAATACAGCAACACATACAAAATATAATATATAATGATTAAGTGGGATTCATACTAGGGATGCAAGGATGATTCAACATATGCAAATCAATAAATGTGATACACCACATCAACAAAACCAAGGACAAAAACCATATGATCATCTCAATAGATGCTGAAAAAAAAATTTGACAAAATACAATATCCTTTTATAATAAAGTCTCTCAATAAATTAAGTATAGAAGGGAAGTATCTCAACGCAATTAAAGCCATACATGACAAACCCATCACCAATATCATTCTGAATGGAGAAAAGCTGAAAGCTTTTACTTTAAGAGCAAGAACCAGGCAAGGATGCCCACACTCACCATGCCTAATTAACACAACATTGGAAGTACTAGCCAGAGCAATCAGGCAAGAGAAAGAAATAAAGGGCTTCCAGGTGGAAAAAGACAAAGTCAAACTGTTCCCATTTTCAGATGACATGATTTTATATGCATATATATAGAGAGAAACCTAAAGACTCTACAAAAAACTCTTAGAACTGATAAATAAATTCAGTAAAGT
>NW_007784295.1:2436-2806 GCF_000696425.1 Galeopterus variegatus
CTTTACATATTTGGATCTCTTCTTTCTCTCTTCAGACATATGTATAGCCAATACCTCTCCTATTTTATCTGTGGACTTTTCACACTTTTAATGGTCTTTTAATTAATAGAAGCTTTAAATATTAATGGAATTCAAGTTACCAGTACTTTCCTTTATGTTTGACACTTTTCTGTCCTGTTTGAGAACACTTTGCCTACTCAATACCATTTTTTTAAAAGACCATTATTTTCAGATTAGCTTCTTCCATATAGTAACATGCATTTAACATTTCTCTGCATCTTTTCATGGTTTGATAGCTTATTTCTTTTTAGTGCTGAATAATATTCCATTGCCCAGATGTACCATAGTGTATTAATTCCTTCACCTACTG
>NW_007784296.1:0-406 GCF_000696425.1 Galeopterus variegatus
TGCTCAGCAAGATTCTGAACATCTGAGGGGCCCTGACCATTTTCCTATTTTTTCCCAACAACAGGTAAGTTAAAAAAATCCCCCTAAGATCCTTACTTGCCCTCTTCTCTCATTTTTGAATGGTGTCTAGGTATATTAATTATCACTTTGTTCTTCTGCATCATGTTGCTAGCCACAAGGTGATAGGATGATACAATGAGGATTTAAGCTGTAAGGGAATTTGAAGTTCTCCAAGGAATTTAGGCCAGGCTGAATACCTCAACCCAGGTTTATCAGAACTCTGAACTTGAGAAGCACTATGGACTAGCCCAATTAATAAAAATCAGTGTCTTAGTTTTTATTATTTCTTGTTTCTTTTGTAGAATGACCAGGATTAGAGTAGTATTAGGAGTTTCTAAGTCCCCTA
>NW_007784296.1:2553-2806 GCF_000696425.1 Galeopterus variegatus
AGAAATGAGAGGTATGATTATTAGAAAGAAGAGGGTAACTATATATGGTAACTATATGTACACAGTAACTATGTATATTCTATGTGTAAATAACTATGTATGTAACTATGTATAACTATAAATATGATTTTCTTATACATTAGTAAGAATTAATTAAAAAACTAAAAATAGATAAAATTTAGCAATCTTCAAAATATTTAGGAGTGAATTTAATGGAATATGTTTAGAAACAATATAGGAGAAATCGACAAGC
>NW_007784297.1:0-1190 GCF_000696425.1 Galeopterus variegatus
CTGGGCTGTCCTCCATTTTGAGTACAGCCCAGCAGATTTCTTTCTTTAATAAAGCTTGAATAGTACCTGGCATCTTGGCTCACTTTCTGAAAGAGAGAGAGAGATAGATTCAGAGAGAGAGGACTATTGTGTTAAGTAGAGGGATCACTGCAATGTGGTCTTGCAGTGGGGGAGGGGATTGAGCTCAACTTCAAGTACAGCATGTGCAAGCCAAGGATCAGGGTGAGAGTCTGTAGATGGAAAATTACTAAGTGGAAACACCAGGGGTAAGGGGAATTCTGGCTAAACCAACCTAATAGGATTTTTGCTGAAGACAGGCCAGCATGATTAGATATATCCTGGGGGATGGTGAAGGATGAAGACCCAATCAGGTATCAGATATTGAGGGTGATCACATATCAAGTGTGGGGGTTCTTAATAGACTGCTTAGCAGGGTTCTTGTTAAAACTGGATTTTACAAAGAAATGTACAGATGGACCTAGGAGAAAGTTTAAGAGCCTGACTAAAGTTTAGCCAAGCAAAGAATCGTTGTCAGTTTCTCCTCCTAATGGCCCAATTATACCACCCCAAAGAACAAAAAATCAACTAATGAAGCAGAGTACCACATGAGTGGTCAAACTTAAAGTCAGAGTTATGTGCACAATTGACTGCCAGTCACGTTATTTGTGCTCTACTGCACACAAATAAATTAGCCATTGTTTAGTGCTGTAACTCATGAATGTTTTATACAGTCACATGTTGTTGATTTTTGCTAGGCCACAGGAAGGACAGAAAGCTCTTGAACACCGTGACAACAGATAATCAGAAATGGCTGTGATTTAGTATGGACCCACTCCAGTTTTAACTATTCCATTAATTAGATGTGGAAATGTCAGCATTTTTTTTTCCTGATTCCTCAGCAGCTGTCACACATGAGTTTAGAAGGGTAAAGCAGGCCTTCTCAGTATATATTGGTGGATATACTCATAAGTGGAACACTGGCGCCTTGATAGGATTTGTTGCTCAAAGATATGATACAAATGAGGTGCTTGCATACTAAGTTCCATCCATTTTTCTCACTTCCTCAATTGACATCTGTGCTTTTGATTGGCAGGGAAATCACTTGATCCCACCTTGGATTTTTAATTGGAAAACTTAAAGCCAACTGGCATATCTATAGGGTATCTCTCATGGCACTCCCTCCTGCCAGC
>NW_007784297.1:2101-2806 GCF_000696425.1 Galeopterus variegatus
AAAACTTAAAGCCAACTGGCATATCTATAGGGTATCTCTCATGGCACTCCCTCCTGCCAGCCTAGAGGGGGACTACTGGGAGATTCTAGTCTGTCATTCTTCCACCCAACAGAGGACAGAGAAGAGGGGCAGTCCAAAATTTGACACAGACAACAGAGCCAAGAATTTAGTGAGGCATCCATTTATTTAAACCCCAAATTTGGTCGTTTCCTTTCTGACTTGGTCAACATTCACACAGTATAAGCAACACAACGAACATCTGCCAGGTGTCCAGAGCCTCTGTAGTTTTGCTCTGAGGTATCTTTGATCAGCCCTGACTTCTTCAAACCCCTAATGAAAGAGCTCTTGCCCTTCCACTTTCTGTCTGAGCTCAAGGTGGATTACTCAGAGAATAGTCCAGGTTCAATGTTGAGCCAACACTTGGATTGACTGTCTTTTAATCAGCCTTCTTGCCATGGTTAGAGACAGGTATTCTGAAGCCACAGAAGTCAGTCCTTTTCAGTTTAAGATGTTCGATACATATTCTTTGAGGAAAAAGCTCATAAATTACTTCCTCTTTATTATCAATTCAAAATGTATTTTAAATCATTTAATATTTGCTTTGTGCTGTAGGGTATATATTTTTTAAAAAAGTTCTTGCAATAGGCCGGCCCGGTGGCGCACTGGAGAGTGCGCCGCTTGGGAGCGTGGTGGCGCTCCCGCCGA
>NW_007784298.1:0-522 GCF_000696425.1 Galeopterus variegatus
TGACTTCAATTTCTGTTTCACTGGAACCAGCTTTCTGCAAAACAAATCATCCTTCCTTAGATGTCTTTTAGAGAACTTCTTGGTTTTTTTGAATTCTTTACAATTGGTTTTATTTTAAGTGTATTTTCTATAAAAATGGTAAATGTTCCCTGAAGAAAATGTGGATAATAAAGTAGGAAGGAGAAATGAAATGCCTAGCCATAAACCTGTCTTCCAAACTCAGCCCACTGTGTTCCTCAGCCCTTTCTTCTAAGCATGAAGTTGTCTCTACACTTCTAAGAAGTCACAGAAATAAACAACTTTGCATGTTGATTTCTTTCTCTGTAACATCATATAATATTTTAAATTATAGTGTTACATGTTCTTTGGCTGTATCATTTTTAATAGCTCCATCATATTTCATCCACAGTTTGGTATTTCCCTCAATTTGGGCAGTTATGTTCAATTTTAGTTATTATAAATAATGCCGCTAATTAGAAAATTTGTAACAAAAAAAATACTGCCTGCAAAAGATCACATTCC
>NW_007784298.1:2549-2806 GCF_000696425.1 Galeopterus variegatus
AAAGGAGACCACAGGATCGAACCAAGGGCAGAATGATTCTTTTGCCAGCCTCAAGTTTCTGCTTTCATAGATTAGTAACTGTTATCTAGAAATTACTCCAAACACCAAAACTGCAAATGCTAAAGAAAGGACACATTATTGAAATAAGCCATTTCAGTGAGTTTTTCATCAACCCTTTCCTTTCCCTATAACAAAGCACCAGGTAGTTCATCCAATCATAAGTTACTTTATTAGAGAGAAACCTAAGTTTATTAATA
>NW_007784299.1:0-255 GCF_000696425.1 Galeopterus variegatus
TTGCAAGATGATATAAAGGAGTGTTGATAGATATATTTCCCAACAGAAGGAAAAAATAAAAGGATAACCGTAATAATTTTATAAGAATCTTTAAATTATTATAAATTATATGATTTATAAATCATAAGATGCTTTAAGTTATTATTTAAATTCCTTGGCACAGAAAGGACCATTGTACTGATCTTGTTTTTCTGCTTTTGTTGCAGCAGAATAAAACACTTTTTGCTTAGTAATTCTTGCAGCATGGTTTCCTAA
>NW_007784299.1:2135-2806 GCF_000696425.1 Galeopterus variegatus
GCTTTAATTCATGTTTATCTGTCTAGAGTATACTTTCCTTTTCCTTTCAGATATCCAAAACCTATCCATCCTTTCACACTCATCTCAGGTCCTGTCTGCTGTATCACACATTGATTTGTCATTTTCCAAATCTCAACTGTGTATCTCTTAGGGATATTTTCTGTGGCGGGTAACTGAGCTTGGCATGACTGGGGAAGGGGTCTGTTCTCTGTGAGATCACAGGATCTCCACCACTGCCTTCCAAGTAAATAATGTTGCCGTGAGCATGAAAGAAGGGTTAGAATAGAGGTTGGCAAGGCAATAGGTTTTTTAGCCCTAAAGGGATTTGAGTTCCTTTATTTCATAGTGATTGTGAGTGGAACTGTTTCTCCAGCTGGACAGGGGGATTTATTCTTGACTGTGACTTATTCTACCATTGCATTCCCAGCAGTGCTGAACACTGAATTAGGGATCAATACCTGTTTCCATTTCAATAGATGAAAAGCCATAAAAGTAACATCACCCCTTGGAGTCATATAGAGAAAAAAAAAAAAGAAGAAGAAGAAAAAGAGAGAGAGAGAGAAATCAAAAGAACATAGTGCTTTTCAAATATACAAAATATAAACTACTATGCAGGTACCATATGCTCTTGGATTTGTGCAAATTACAGTCATGTCAGTCACATTTGACTC
>NW_007784300.1:0-2806 GCF_000696425.1 Galeopterus variegatus
CTTTTGTGGAACATTTGCAGGCAGAGTCTCTAAGGGACTCCCCAATGAAAGAGCCAAACCAGTTTACACATCTGGTCTGTAGGTGGTAGCGGTCACCAAGATACAGCTGTAAATCCCACTAACTGAGGTCAGGTTTTTAAAAAAAGATCTCAGTGGAGAATCTCTAAAACAATAAAACCCTGATCATCATTATAAAACAATGTAACTTATAAACTCATTACTGTAAATTCTATATCCCACTATTTCAGATTCTTTTTTCACTACTCTAACCTTTCCCGGCTAAACATTGAAAACTGGATAATCATTCCCACTAATTCCGTCCTCTCCTCTTACATCCTCTCTCCACATTCAGTAATAAAACATCGTGAAGGGCAGCACAGCCACGCTCTGCGATGTGCAGCACCAACACTGGATGGCAGCATTATGTATTAGAGCACGCAATTCACAGCTGCTTGCGGATTCAGTTTTCTTACTTTCACCACTTTCAATAACCAAAACTGTTAGACATTGGGAAAACAAGCTTGAGCAAGGTATATAACTTTAGGAAACAGCTGTAATCATATGCTCTCCTGCAAACATAACATTTTACATATATTATAGGAGGGTACTTCAAAAAGTTTATGAAAATATTTGTACTATCTTCTAATAATATTTTTCCACCAGCTTTCCTCCTCCCAAATCCAGCAGTTTTATTTTTTCTTAAAAAAAAAAAAAAGAAAAGAAAAAGAGAAAGAAAGAAGAAGAAACCAACTAAACAGCAAATTAAGGCAGCCACGTGGCTCACTCTGGGAGTTCTGCATGCGTGGCTGTGAACAGGAGGTCTGGTCCTCACGCTGGCTTCATCCGTGGCTGTGATCTGTTCCAGCACGTCACTAGGTGGGGGAGGCCGGAACTCGTGGCAGACTGAGAACAAACCATGAAGGTCTGGGGCAGGACAGGGAGCCAGCAGTCCAAACATAAAACATAAAGTGCACCAGCACAGCAGTGTGGCAGCGACCTTCCTAGGTGGCCTGTGGGCCGGGAGTCAGCAGGAAGACAGAGGAGGTCCTGGGCCATGCATGGCACCTGCCCAGGCTCCTGGAGACAGGCTGCAGGTGCTGATCTCACTGCCACTTGCAGGACAACAGCCAGTGATCTTGCTGCTGAGGAGCAGGCATTGTGGGGGGAGGGGGATTATTTGGTGCTCAGCTGTGCAGACTCCACACTGTTCATGCACATGGCCACAACAGGTCTGTTCTGACCCGCTTTCTTTTCTGGGAACTGTCTGGGCACTGCAAAGTTCTGAGTGTAGATGATGTTCTTGATGTTGAAGAGGTCCTTAATCTCACTGACACCACTGTGCAGGTCCCATCCAGTTTTGGCAGGATGTGCACCTGCGCTTCATACAGCAGGTATTCCTTCTGGAATAAGCTGTGCTGCTGGATCTGCCTTATGGAGAACCACTTGGTGGGCTTGCACTCCAGCATCTCTTTCAGCAGGTTGGAGAGCTCGGGGCTGCCGTCCTCAGTCATGTCCACCTTTCTGATGTTCTCAAAGGACTTGTAGATGTTGTTCTCCTTGAAGTGGTACAGGTTCGTTGTGATGTAGAGCATGACCCCAGCAGACCAATGACCATCTTGAAGCCAGAGAAGGTGTTCAGGCTGCTGGTGATCTTGGGTGGCAGGAAGGCTTGAGAGCCCTGGCTTGTCTGGCACATATCATCAACAGCAAATGGGTGCAGGGCCTCGGTGATGCCCAGGTCAGAGATCTTGAGTGTGCCTCTGGTGGTGAGCAGCAGGTTGCTCTGCTTGATGTCTTTATGGGTGATGCCCCACCTGGGCAGTCACTTGAGGCCACTGATGAGCTGGTAGAAGTACCCGTGGGCCTGGCACATGGGGAATGCCTGTTGGGCACACTATCCAGCACCTCCTGCATGCTGCCCATGCAGTACTTTATCACCATATGCATTTTTTCTTGCTTCATCATGCACAATGTCCACCAGCTGGATGATGTTTTTGTGTCATATCCTCCTCCATAGTAGGATTTCCAGGTGTCCTAGGTGCAGGTGCAGAGCTGGCTCCTCTCAGGTGCTCCAGGTGCAGGTGCATAGCCAGCTCTTCTCAGAGACCATTCTCCAGCACCTGCTATTCACTTCTTCACACTGGCCTCCCCAATGGGGATTCTTCACAACTTCTTCTTGAGGATCTTGACTGCTCTCCTGCACAGTGTCTCTGAGTCCAATACCTCCTTCACCCTGCCTAGGACCCTTCACCCAAAAGGTCCCCCATCAGGTTCTTGCTGAGGAGCTTGGCCTGCTCACCGCAGGGCTTGCTGGTGGGCACAATGTGGTGGACGAGGGTGTCCAGCCCCACCGATATCAGCTCACCCTCTGTGAACATGCCCCACTGCTGCAGCACCACCACATTCAGCCTGGCCCCAGCACTGCCTGGGAGTTCCACTAGCTATTGCTTAATCCCCAGGTGAGAGATTCTTCTTGTTGCCCTGACTTCCATTCTCCAAATATTTAAAAAGAAAGAAAGAAAAAAAGAAAAAGAAAAGAAAAGAAAAAAGGCAATGAACCCCTCCCAAAAGAAAACTTTTCCTTCAACATAAATGATTGTCAGTCCAGGCTTCAAGCCAGGTTCAGGGTGAGATGTGTGCAGCTTGGACCTGAGTTAGAGGGCTGTCTGGCCTCAGGGCTGGGGGGCAGCCCATGCAGGGTCGGTGTGTCCAAGAGAGTCCTCAGGAGGCCTGCTGGGGCTGCTTGGTCCTAGGTTATCATTTGGGACCTCAAACCCATTGACAAGCACTCAGGCAGGCAAACACA
>NW_007784301.1:0-2806 GCF_000696425.1 Galeopterus variegatus
GGATGTGGGCTCCGGGGACTGACTTTGAGGAAGGGCAACACTAAGGCAAGTTTGAACGCCAGTGTGGATGCTCTAGCAGAGAGGGGAGAAGGGAGAATCTGAGACAGAGGATAATTGCAGGAGTAAAGTTCCTGAGAAGGCATGGGGAGTTAGGATCCATAACCCAGGTGGAAGAGTTTTCCTTAGATAGGGGCAGAGACAGTTCTTCCTTTGTAATGAGAAGAAAGGCAGAATGTGTGGGCTCAGATCCAGTTAGGATAATAGGTTGGTAGTGGGAAAATGAGATCATTCTTATCTGATTGCACTTATTTTCTCTGTGCAGTATGAGGTGAGGTCTCTGGCATTTGATTTTCTGCTCGGCTCTTCATTTTCTCATTTCACAGATTACTGAGAGTGCTTAACTCTCCTGTAACTTTAGTCTGCAAATGACTTAGGTTTGCCATGGGACCAACTCTGGCCTCAAATCTGTGAGACCCTATGGCTCCACTGACCGACATAATTTGACAATGGTTTTTATGTCTCTTAGTTAGATTTTTGGGAGGGAGAATCTGACAGGCTCAGCCTATTGGCTATGAGTCAATGTCTACTCCTGATCCTGTTATTTATTGCTGGGAGTCTTGGTTACCTAGTGCAAACATGCAGTTTAAGCCTAGTCCTTTGTCATGGGCTATTCTGAAGAAGACAATATGGATTGGACAGTGTATTAATTTCCTGTGGCTGTTGTAAGAAATTACCACAGACTTGCTGGCTTAAAATAACAGTTCTTAGAGTGTGGCTTTGCCTCCCATGGATTTGTCATCCCTTTTCCCCTGGGTGATGGAGCCACAAAGGATTACTCAAAGTCCATCTCTTCTGAGCAGTGAGAAGCCCCAAAGTGGTTAATCTCCCAGAACCCTCAAGAGAGAGGCATTCCTTCCATTTGGGAAATTAACCATGAATTGGGGCTGTCTTCCTGCATTTATTCTCTAAGCCAGGAAGTTACAGGAAAGGAACATAGGTGGGGTTATAGTTTAACAATATAGGCTGGTAACATTCAATAAAACAAGCAAAGTGACATTCCATAAAGCAATTTAAGTGATCCACCAACAAAAGCTTGGTCTTAGCAAACATTCCTTCTCCCTACACAGATTCCCAGTATCTTTACATATCAATCAATAACTTGACTGTTACAGTTCTTTATCTTACAACAGAGACTATATATAGCCTGTAGAAAATTTCCTGGTTTTTGCAAGGTCAACATTTTATATGTACTTTTAAGAAGTTAGACTAAACCTGAAAGTACAAGAAACTAGGCCCTGTGAAATATATTTGCTTTATAGTATACTCCACATTAGAGGTGTTGTCTGTCCCCTCTGTCTCCATTTCCATGCCTCCGATTTTCTCCTCAACTCAATGCAATGAGGACTTTTGTCCCATGCCTCATGGAAACAGCTCTTATTCAAGTCACAAATGACCGTGAATGTCTTCATCTTACTTGAGCTCTCATTTGATAGAGTTGCTATTTCTTCTTGAAACAATTTTCACAGTTTTATGAAAACAGGCTTCCTTCTACCTTTCTCTAGTCTTATTCTCTCATAGTTCTGGAGGCTTGAAGTTCAAAATCAAGGCGTCAACAGGGCCACACTCCCTCCTGAACCTATCGGGGAAAATTTGTTCCTTGCCTCTTCTAGCTTCTGGGGCTGCCAGAATGTCTTGATATTCCTTGGCTCATGGCCACATCACTCCAATTTCTGCCTCTGTCTTCATATCACCTTCTCATCCATGTGGGTCTCTCCTCTATGTGTCTGTTCCAAAACTCCCTCTACTTCTATCTTATAAGAGTATATGTGATTGCACTTAGGGCACACCTAATAACCTGGAGAGGTCCTCAAGATCTTCAACTTAAGCATATTTTTTGCCACATGAGGTAATATTCACTGTTTTGCCATGTAAGGTAACAGTCACAGGTTCTAGGAATTAGGACATAGACATATCTTTTGGGGGCACTACTATTCAGCTTACTATAAACAGGTACTTAAAAACTTGAAAATATTTTCCAGGGCTTTTCCCTTACTGTACATTTTCTAAAAAATAAGAATTTGGATAATGGATGCAAGTATTGGATTCAAGATTTTGGTTGAATCAGTCTCTGAATAACCTTCTCATCAAAAGGATTTATGAAACTGTGCTATCTACCCTAAGTGAATCATTGTGCAGTATATGCATGTATTGAAATAACACATTGTACCCCACAAATATGTACAAGTAAATGTTATAGTATTTTGAAATAAAAAAAGGGATTTGTGATAACTTAAATGTATTGACTGATATTCCCACTGAGAAACAGTACTAATTGGCACCATTTTGATTTTGTGATGAAAGAACGCATTTGACCCAAACCTATTTTCTTCATGTTGAATATAAATACACACGGAATGAAAGCAACAGATAACTGTGGGAGAGACATGAACTATATAGGTATTTTTGCATTTAATCTAGGCTTTGTGAAGTATAGTCAAACAATTTATTAAAAAATCAGTCTACTTTTACCTTGCTGTCCTTTCTTGTCAACCAAAAGGGGGAAGGAAAGGCATAAAAATAGAAAGTAGCTTCTGGGCTTAGAAGAGGATGAGGAAAAATATTTGTAGCTGAATTAAGGCTGTTGGAGGTATTTCCTCTGCCACATTGTGTGTTCTTTGTGAAATTCATCCTGCCCTCTTAGCTCCTGATAGCACAGTCACACTGCTGTCCTTGAGTCTGTCTTTCTTGAGGAAATCCTCCTCTTAGGTATTCTTGTCAGTGCTATTTCCTCTAGTCATCTACCCCT
>NW_007784302.1:0-589 GCF_000696425.1 Galeopterus variegatus
ATGGTGAAGTCCTAATTCCCAGGAACTCAGAATGTGACCTTATTTGGAGATAGGCTCTTTATAAAGGTAATCAAGTTAAAATGAGGTCATTAAGATGGCTCTAATCCGGTAGGATTTGTGTTCTTATAAAATGGGAAAATTTGGACACTGAGATATGAATAGAGAAAAGACTATGTGGAGACAGACAGGGAGAAGATGTCCATCTACAAGCCAAGAAGAGAGGCTTAGAACAGCCCTCAGGAGGAACCAACCCTGCTGCTACGGACCGAATGAATCTGAACGGATATGTTCCCCCAAAATGCATATGTTGAAATCTAATCCCAAGGGGATGGTGTTAGGAGATGGGACCTTTAGGAGGTGATGAGGTCATGAGGGTGGAGCCTCATGAATGGGATTAGTGTCCTTATAAAAGAGACCCCAGAGAGTTCCCTCATCCCTTTCACCATGAGAGGACACAGTGAGAAGGTGCTGTCTATGAACCAGGAAGCAGGTCCTCTCCAGACACAGAATCTGTCACACCTTGATCTTGGACTTGCAGCCTCCGGAACTGTGAGAATTACATTTCTGCATTTCTGTTTTGTTTTTTAAA
>NW_007784302.1:2545-2806 GCF_000696425.1 Galeopterus variegatus
CTGAATAATATTCCATTGTGTGGATAGACCACACTTTGTTTGGTTATTCATCTGCAGACAGACACTGGGCTTGCTTCCACATTTTGACCATTGTAAATAATGCTGCTATGAACACAGGGTTACAAATATCTCTTTGATATCCCACTTTCAATTTCTAGAACTGCTAGGTCATAAGGTAATTCCATTTTTAATTTTTTGAGGAACTGCCATCCTGTTTTGCAGAGCAACTGCGCTATTTTACATTCCCACCAACAGTGCACA
>NW_007784303.1:0-2806 GCF_000696425.1 Galeopterus variegatus
GGGAGCGCCACCACACTCCCAAGCGGTGCACTGTAGCAGTGTGCCACCGGGCCGGCCCATTCTGTCAGAACTTCTAATTGAGGTTGTATACAGTTTTTAGCCAGTGCAATAAAGCAAGAAAAAGAAAAAACAAAGAAAAAAAGAAAAAAGATATAAGTAAAATTTTCTATATGCATACATTATACAAATGTATATACTGAAAATTCTAAATTGTATTTCTAAAAAAGCCCTGCTAGAAAAATAAGTGAATTTAGCAAGTTTTGCAAGATACAAGGTGAATATTTTAAAATCAATTGTATTTTTGTATTTCTCTATATTAGCAACAAACAATTGGATAATAAAACTAAAACAAAGGTCATTTATAAAAGCATCAAAATTTTAAATATTTAGGAATACATTTAACAAAACAGGTGCAAGATCTCTATACTTAAAATGTAAGAGCATTGTTAAATGACTTTAAAAGAATATATAAATATAATGATAGATAAGCCATTTCAAGAATTGGAAGACTCAAAACTGTTAAAGTGTTCATTCTTCTCACACTGATCAATTCATTCATTGAAATCTTGGTTAAAAGTTCAGCACACATTTTTGGTCAAAATCAATGAGGCGATTCTAAAATTTATACAGGAAAGTAAAGGATTTAGAGTAGTCAAAACAATTTTGAGAAGAACAAAGTTAGAGGATGCACACTATCTGATTTTAAGGCTTGCTATAAAACTACAGTGATCATGGTATTACTGTAGTGACGTAAAGGTAAACCTACAGATGAGTGGAACAAACTAGGGATTCCATAAAGAAAACCATAAATATATGGTCAAATAATTTTTGACAAAGTTACCAGCTCAGTTCAACAGGGGAAAGAGTCTGCAACAAATTTGCTAAAACAGCTGGATATCCCCACTGAAACAAACGAAACTTAGCCCAACATCACATCATACACACAAGTTAATTTGACATGAACCATAGACTTAAATGTAAAAGCTAAAACAATAAACTTAAGAAGAAAAAAAGAGGAAGACTTTATGACCCTAGCTTAGGCAAAGATTTATTTAATAAGATATAAAAAACACTATCCATGGAAGATGGAAGAAAAAAAGGGATAACAATTTTCACCAACATTAATACCTTCTTATCTTCAAATGACATAACAAGAAATTGAAAGGCAATCCATTATTGACTGGGAGAAAATATCTATGATACATATATATTTGGCCAGACTTGCATCCAAATCATGTAAAGAGTTTTTATAATTAAATAATTAAAAAGTTAACAAATCCATAAAAAAAAATGAGCGTTCACTTGAACACATTCAAAAATATTTTTTCAACAAAGAACTTTATTTCTTTTAACTGTTATCACCATAATCTAAGCTTGTTTTTTGTCATTACACAACAGCAGAATCTACTGGAATGGAAGCAGAAAAGACCCACAAGTAAAGGTAAAAAGGTCTTAATGGCCCATTCTAATCTTGCACCCACCCACCCCATTATAGAGTCATTACTTAGCTTTATAGCATCACAGTCAATCATATAAATGGTAACTGCAGTGCTTCGTGTTCTTTCTTCTGTCCTGGAATTTTCCCAGTGCTATCCACTGAAGAGCACACTGATCTCAAATCAAACCCAACAGAACTAGTATTGGAATTTCACATTTACTTAACCAAATAGACTGAATAAATGCAATCACTTTATTGGATAAGGAAATGAACATATGCACTGAAATATGATTGTAGTATTTTATTTGAACATAAATTTAATCAGAACGTAAATATTTAATTACTGTTTTATTATACAGGTAAGTGATACCTGTTAAATCAAGCCTCCTAGATGCTATTCATGCTTGCATAATAGAGAGAAGTTCTTGTTAGTTTCCTAAGAAACAGAAAAAAAAAATGTTATAAATTGACACATCTCAAATTATGCAAAATACCATCCTCAGAGTTATAAACCATGTTATTACAATGAATCAACTTTATTCCTTTTGATGTTTCAAATTTGAAATTAATTTGGAATTTGAATCCATTCTAATCTTGCACCCACCCACCCCATTATAGAGTCATTACTTAGCTTTATAGCATCACAGTCAATCATATAAATGGTAACTGCAGTGCTTCGTGTTCTTTCTTCTGTCCTGGAATTTTCCCAGTGCTATCCACTGAAGAGCACACTGATCTCAAATCAAACCCAACAGAACTAGTATTGGAATTTCACATTTACTTAACCAAATAGACTGAATAAATGCAATCACTTTATTGGATAAGGAAATGAACATATGCACTGAAATATGATTGTAGTATTTTATTTGAACATAAATTTAATCAGAACGTAAATATTTAATTACTGTTTTATTATACAGGTAAGTGATACCTGTTAAATCAAGCCTCCTAAATGCTATTCATGCTTGCATAATAGAGAGAAGTTCTTGTTAGTTTCCTAAGAAACAGAAAAAAAAAATGTTATAAATTGACACATCTCAAATTATGCAAAATACCATCCTCAGAGTTATAAACCATGTTATTACAATGAATCAACTTTATTCCTTTTGATGTTTCAAATTTGAAATTAATTTGGAATTATGAAAGCAATATATGCTCGTAGGAAAAAATAGAGTATACAAAAGTGTAAAGGAGAAAAAAATTCTCTTAATTAAATGATACAGAAAAAAACACCATTAGAATTTTCAATGGTATGTCTCATCATTTTATCAGTAACTTCTTGCTTATATATTTGAGATCATATGGTAGATACATTTCTTTAGGCTGCCAAAATAAAACTTATATGTTTTAATTACATATTTTAGTCTA
>NW_007784304.1:0-526 GCF_000696425.1 Galeopterus variegatus
GGGCATGTTATGGAGCTCTCCAAGCTTTGGGAATATGGAGATATAATCGTGCTTTCCTCACAGTTACTATGAGAATTAACCAAAACGATGGATGGAAGGATACATAGCAGAGTGCCTGGCTCTGAATAAGAACTTTATAAATGTTAGCCATTATTATTAGCAATATAAGGGCTCTCTTTAGGCATACAGAGCAAAACTGTAATCTTTTTGAAACCCTTGGCAATCAGAAGCTCTAAGGCAAGTTTGAATTATTTCTGATGAATTTGGTTTTTAAAGGCCTATGAGATTAAAAATGTATGATATTTTATGTTTGGGTATAACATCAAGCTTCAGCATGTATTTTGCATGTCCAGTAAAATAAGAAACAAGTCTTCAAGCCCATTTAAAATGAGAAATCCAACAGGGAAAACATAAAGATATCTATATCGAGTATTCATGCTTCAAAAAAGTTTAAGAACTCCAGCAGTTTTCTTGATTGGATAAAGCTTCCTTTGCCTTCTCCAGAGGACCTAGTGGCAAAAGAACA
>NW_007784304.1:2464-2806 GCF_000696425.1 Galeopterus variegatus
TGCACATCTCTGATTCATTCTCTCAGCTATTGTCTTCAAATATTTGTCTGGTGGAAGATAAGCTTTCTGAGTTGCTCTCATGGCAGCAGTGGCGACCAGCCCCTGGTTTCTCTTGACACTCCAGGTGTGGCCTGAGACACCAGCAGCAGCTGGGCAGCCCCCTCCTTGGGACCTGAACACTCTGTGTGCCCCTCTCTGGGCCTCTAGGTCCTCATATATCACCTCCTCTCATTGGTCCCCAGGCCTGCAGCTGGTGGCCACCTTCTGCAGTTACCACCTTCGGGCTCCCTCCATTCCTTTCTGCTCTCATCCCCTATATTAAATCCCCTCCTTTGAAATACC
>NW_007784305.1:0-2147 GCF_000696425.1 Galeopterus variegatus
TGTGGAATTCCTGTTTGAATCCTTTAACCCCCTTTTTCCCCCCAAGTATCTCTCTTCCCCCCTCCCCCTTTTTTTCTTTTTTTAGCAGCTAGCCAATATGGGTATGTGAACTGTTGACACTGGTGTTGTAATACTGTGTTCTAACCAACTGAAGTTACGGATCAGCCCTCAAGTATGTCTTTTTAAAATCAATTTATAAAAGCACTTTGCATATTAAGGAAATTATTATTTTTTATTTTCATTGAAAATATTTTCCCCCAATATTTCATTGCTTTTCAACTTCATGGTGGTTTTTGCCTCCCAAAAGTTGAATTTCTTTTTCATGATTTACTACAAATACATTATTTTTTAGATACACAGGGTTTTTGTGCATAATACAGGATAAAAAGTGAAAGTGCTGTGTTGGATCCATTCCATTGTCCAAAGTAACCATTAACAGCTTGATAGGAATCTGTCCAGACTTTTTTTTTTTAATACGAAATATGTATAATCAGATATCTGTATATATAGCTTTATTGTTAATTTAGATAAGATATTATTTTGCATGACTTCTGCCATGGTTTGAATATTTGTATCCTCCTTCTACCATGGTTTGAATATTTGTATTTGAAACTTAGTCCCCATTGTGATAGTATTAAGAAGGTGGGAAATTGACAATGGTATTTGAAAGGGGGTGCCTTGCCAGCCACCAAAAAACCTAGCCAAACAAAAAAATCAAAAATAAATAAGAGGTAATTGAGTTCTGAGGGCTCTGCCCTCATGAATGGATTAATCCATTCATGGATTAATGGGTTATCATGGGAGTGGACTGGCGGCTTTATAATAAAAGAATGAGAGACCTGGGTTAGTATGCTCAGCCACCCTGCCATGTGATGCCCTGCACCTCATCAGGACTCTGCAGAGAGTTCCCACCAGCAAGAAGGCCCTCACCAGATGCAGCCTCTCGATCTTGGACTTCCCAGCCTCCAGAACTGTAAGAAATTTTGTTTCTTTATAAATTACTCAGTTTTAGGTATTTTCTTAATATAAGCAACAGAAAATGGTCTAAAACAACTTCCTTTTTTCTCTCAATAGTATATTTTTGAGAGCTTTCTGAGTCAGTTCATGTAGATATGTATATCTCATTCCTCTTAACAGTGGTTAATATTATATAGTTGTCTTAGTCCATTTGGTCTGTTATAAAAAAAATACCCTAGACTAGGTAATTTATATATAATGGAAATTTACTGCTTACAGTTCTGGAAGCTGGGAAGTCCAAGATCAAGGCACCAGTAGATTCGTTGTCTTGTAGGGATCTCTGCTTCACAGATGGCTCTTTTCTTGCTGCATCCTCACAAGGTAGCATGGACAAACAAGCTCCTTTGGGCCTCTTTGATAAGGGTACCATATCAGTCCATTACTTGTTGCTTATAACAATACCTGAAACTGGGTAATTTATAAAGAAATGAAATTTATTTTTTATAGTATTGGAGACTGGGAATTCCAAGGTCCAGGGGGCATATCTGGTGAGGGCTACCTTCTTGCTGGGAACTCTGCAGAGTCCTGTGACAATGCAGGGTATCATATAATGAGATCTGAGCAAGACCACTTTTCCACATGCTTTCTTCCTCTCTTTATAAAGCCTCCAGTCTACTCCCTCATAACCCATTAAACCATTAATCCATGAATGGATTAATCCATTCATGAGAGTACAGTTCTCATGATCCAGTCACCTCTTAAAGGGCCCACCTTTCAAATACCAGAGTGGGGATTAAGTTCCAACATGAGCTTTTGGAGGGGACAAATATTCAGATCATAGCTGGCACTGATCTCATCAATGAGGACAGAGCCCTCATGACATAACCACCTCCCAAAGGCCCCGCCTCTTAACACTATCATATTGGAGATTGTTTCAACATATGAATTTTGGGGGACACAAACATTCAGACCATAGCAGTAGTGTATATATGCAGTTTGTCAACCCTAATCTTATTGATAGATATTTGTTTAGGTTGTTGCCAGTTTTGCTGTTTTATAAACAGTGCTATGATGGATGTCCTTGTAAATTGTGGTTCATGTTTTCTGTTATTTCTGAAGTATAGGTTCCTTGAAGGAATCTTGTAGGATTAGAGATTACGCTTTTTTTTTTTTTTTTTTTTTTTTTTTTT
>NW_007784305.1:2572-2805 GCF_000696425.1 Galeopterus variegatus
TTTTTTTTTTTTTTTTTTTTTTTTTAACCAGTAAGGGGATCATAACCCTTGGCTTGGTTTTGTTGGCACCATGCCCAGCCAGTGAGTGCAATGGCCATCCTTATATAGGATCCAAACCCATGGCCTTGGTGCTATCAGCACCGCACTCTCCCGAGTGAGCCACAGGGCCGGCCCAAGATTATGCTTAGTTTAAGTATTGATAGACACTGACAAATTACCTCCCCCGCAATACT
>NW_007784306.1:0-502 GCF_000696425.1 Galeopterus variegatus
GTGACTCTTGCTCCAGTTTCCAATAAGCTTTTTCTCATCTACTTCTCATCTCACTTCCTCTTCATCTTGTCTCCTCAGAATGGCTTTACAGTTCATATTTCTATCAGCATTCTGGTCTCCACCATTTAAAGTCTCTAAGACACTCCAATCTTTCCCTGAACCTCTTGTCTTCTAAGCCCTTACTAGAATCTAGGCTTTCTTTGGCCTGTTCCTCCAAATTCTTCTAGCCTCTGCCCATCATTCCATTCCAAAGCTGCTTCCACATTTCCGGGGTTTTTTTAATAACACCCCACTTCTGGTACCAATTTTCTTTATTAGTCTATTCCTGTCATTTATAGCAAAATACATGAAACTAGGTAATTCATAAAGAAATGAAATTTATTTCTTACAGTTTTGGAGTCTGAGAAGTCCCAAGTCCAGGAGACACATCTGGTGAGGGCCTTCTTCTGATGGGAACTCTTTATAGGGTCCCGTAGCAATCAGAGTGTCACATGGTGAGAAT
>NW_007784306.1:2184-2805 GCF_000696425.1 Galeopterus variegatus
TATGACTTATACCTAGCCTGTTATATATTTGCTAGGCATTTGACTGATTGAATTTATGAAAAAGTTCACCCATGTGTTAGGCAACTAACTCAGGTTTCAGTCATCTGTATGTCTTATCTGCTAATCTCTATGTCTGTTCTTTGGACAGGGCTTTTAGGGGCAATGAAACCACCAGTTATAACTCTCTGTGAGCAGCACAGGAGAAGAGCAGTCTACATTTTCTTTGCCAGTCACTGTAAATGAAAGCATATAATAGTATCCCTGGGTAAAACAAAGACTAGAGTGGGGCACAGGGGTTTTCTTAGGAGAGTCAATATAAAAATAACTGCTGGGAACTTCTAAAAAAGAGAAAGAAGAAGGAGAGAACTGGCTTTAAACAGAATATTAGAGATAAAAAAGCATCTTAGACATTGCCTCTTCTCTTACTCTGTCCAAGGAAATTGATGATTAGAAAAGTGAAATGACTTGCCTAAATGCACACAGATTATTAGTGAAAGTCCAATGAAATATTGCTCTGGAAAATCAAACTCTGGTCTGGAAAACTGAATTTTCTCATTAAAGTTTTATAGGAAACCCATCTGATTTGTAGCTATGATCAAAAATCTTTCCAAAATATATCAG
>NW_007784307.1:0-2805 GCF_000696425.1 Galeopterus variegatus
TTTATTATCTTGCAGTTGTGGAGGTCGAAGTCCAAAATCAGCCTTAGTGGGCATAACTCACGGTGCTGGCAGGTACATTAGTCAGGGTTTTCCAGAGAAACAGAAATAATAGGGTGTGTGTGTGTGTGTGTGTGTGTGTGTGTGTATGTGCGTGTGTGTGTATGTGCGTGTGTATGTGTGTGTGTGTAAAGAGAGAGAGAGAGTAAGAGAGAAAAAGAGGGAGAATTGGCTCATGCAATTATGGAGGCTGAGAAGTCCAGACCCAGGGGAGCCAATAGTATAGTTCCAGACCAAGTCCAAGTCCAAGTCCAAAGGCAGGAGAAGACCAATATCCCAGCTCAAAGATACAGCCAGAGAGGAAGAATTCTTTCTTATTCAGCTTTTTATTTCATTCAGGATTTCAATGGATTGGATGAGGCCCACCCACATTGAGGAAGGCAACCTGATATATTCAGTCTGTCGATTCAAATATTAATCCAATCCAGAAACACCCTCTGTCTTAGTCTGTTCAGGCTGCTATAATAAAATACCTCTTGGACTGGGTAACTAATAAATAATAGAAATTTATTTCTTACAGTTCTGGAGGCTGGAAAGTCCAAGATCAAGGCACCAGTGGTGTCTGATGAGGGCCCACTTCCTCACATACAGTGCCTTTTAGCTGTGTCCTCACATGGTGGAAGGGACAAGGCAGTTCTCTGGGGCTTTCTTGTTAAGGGCACTAGTCTCATTCATGAGGGCTCCACCTTCATGACTTATTACCTCCCTAAAGGCTCTACCTTAATGCTATCACATTGGGGGTTAGGATTTCAACATATGAATTTTGGGGGGACATAAACGTTTAAACAATAGCATCCTCACAGACATACCCAGATATAATGTTTAACTAAATATCTGGGCACCCTGGGGCCCAGTCAATTGATTTCATGAAATTAACTATCACAACATGGCCATGTTCCTTTTGAAGGCTCTGGGGGAGATAATCTGTTCCAAGCCTTTTCCAGCTGCTAGATACTACCTTCATTCATTGGCACATGGCACAGTTCTCTGTCTTCAAGTCCAGCTACAAAGCATCTTCTCTCCTCTCTGACATCTGCTTCTGTTGTCACATCTCCTACTCCATCCTTCTTCCCAAGCTACTACCCTTCCTGCTTCTCTTGAGCTCCAAAGTCCCTTCCAGCTCTGACAGTCAAAGATTTTATCTTCCCAAGCTGAGATAAAGTGCTTCACAACTGGGATAGAATATAGGTATGTTGAAGCTGCCCAGGAATCCTTCAAGGCATGAAGTCATCTCCCAACCTCTTTTTCCTGGGCAATGCATATACTCTTGAGATCATTCACTGAACATTTAACGTGCCTCCTATGTACTAGCTATAGTAAGCAAAGACCTTCTTGGATTATTTCAAGTAGGTCTGATTCCTACCCTCACCTAATTATTCTTCCTGTTCATTTTCTTGATAATGACAATCATTTATTTGCATGTTTACTTAAAGATTATAAAGTCATTTAAAGTATAAGGTCCATGAAGGCAAGGATGATGTGCATTTTTTTTACCATGGTTTAAAAAAGTCATGAAATTTCCCATCGGAACTATTTTTAAGTGTACAGTTCAGTAGTGTTAAATATATTTACATTGCTTTCTGATCTTGTAAATTTGAAACTATACCCATTTGTCTTAGTTTTTTTTGGCTGCTATAATGGAATACCATAAACTGGGTAGTTTATCAACAACAAACGTTTATGTCTCATAGTTCTGGATGCTGGGAAGTCCAAAATCAAGGCGCCAGCAGATTCAGTGTCTGGTAAAGGCCCATTCCTCACAGATGGTACCTTCTCACTCTATCGTGCCCTCACATGATAGAAGGGGCAACACAGCTCTCTGGGGTTTCTTTTATAAGGGCACTAATCCCATTCATGAGGGCTCTGCTCTCATGACCTAATCACCTCCCAAAGGCCCCAACTGTTAATACCACCACATTGGCAGTTAGATTTCAACACATTGATTTTGGGTGGACACAAACATTCAGCCCATGGCACTGTTAAACAATAATTCTCCTTTGCCCCCTTTTCCCACCCCCTGGTAACCACTATTCTACTTTACACACACACACACAAAGGGGTGGACACAAACATTCAGCCCATGGCACTGTTAAACAATAATTCGCCTTTGCCCCCTTTTCCCACCCCCTGGTAACCACTATTCTACTTTACACACACACACACAAACACACATGAATTTGATTACTTTGGATACCTCATATTAGTGGAATCATATAGTATTTGTCCTTTTGTGATTGGCTTATTTCACTTAGTATAATGTCCTCAAGGTTCCTCTATGTTGTAACATGTGACAGGATTTCCTTCCTTTTTAAGGCTGTGTAGTATTTCATTGCATGTAAGTACTGCATCCTGTTTATCCATTCATCCATTAATGGACATCTGGGTTGCTTTCACTTCTTGCCTGTTGTGAGTAGTGCTGCTGTGAACACAGGTGTGCCTATATCTCTTTGACATCCTGTTTTCAATTTTTTGCATATATGCCCAGAAGTGGAATTTTAAAAAAATAGAATTTTTTGAGGAACCAGTATATCATTTTTCAAAGATGATGTGCATTTTTATCACTAATGAATATGCTGTACTTAATATAATGCCTGGACATAAAGTAGACCCACAAATATTTATTGAATACATAAATAATAACAGAAGGGACTGAAGGATAACAAAAAGACAGACCTAGGCCTTTCCAGCATGGCCTCTCTTGGCTGAGGCCTGGTCACAATCATTAGAAGCACTGATCCAGAGGCCTGT
>NW_007784308.1:0-399 GCF_000696425.1 Galeopterus variegatus
AGCATTTGCATATTTTAGAATATTTCCAACTGAAGTATTAAGCAGCCCTTTAATAAAGTATCTTTAAAATTGAGAAAAATTGTCACTCACATCTCAATTACTATGTTCAGTGGTATCCATATTAAATATTCTTTCATTTGAGTAAATTGCTGTTAGTCATTGTGTAATTTTTCACTTTCTATAAATAAAGTATATCTTTAGGTTTGTGTTGATTGATATATACTCACTTAGCTTATAGTAAGTCTTCAGCACTCATTATGATGTTTCTTCCACATTTTGAAATCCCTGCAAAGAACTTCCCAAATGGAAAGTCTTTTCCTTTCATGCGCCATCACACGCTGAGAACCATCCATGCTTCTTGACATGTTTTTGCTACATTTGGCTCAACATCATATAGTT
>NW_007784308.1:2027-2805 GCF_000696425.1 Galeopterus variegatus
AATGCAATTCTATAACTTACTCAGATGAAATGACATATACAACACAACATACAAAAACACAGACAAACACACACACGCATACACACATGCACAAGTGTTTAGGGCCATTATAGAGAAATTTGACATTAGTAAACAAAGGGAGCCCAAAATAATTTTTATGTTTCTTTAATTTCTAGATGCTCCCAATGACAGCCAGGTTGGAAACAACAGATCAAGGTTCAATTTCTCATGTAATAGATAAGCAAATTGAAGACTGAAGTAATGAAATAAGTTGCATAATAATTCATTTACCTGTTTAAAAAATCTTTGGAGATATTGCTAAATGTTTGTGGGATAGAAACTAAAACATAATTTGAGGGACTATATAACTATGAAGGGAAGCAAAGCAAAGGAAAATAATAAAGTATAAGGTTGTGATGAGGTTTTCACTTATTTTAGAGAGTGTATAGAGTGTGCCTTCATGTTGAGGTGATAACAGAGCCAAAAACTGAATAAAGTGAAGAAACATCATCCATGAACAACTTTAAAGATGAGGAGACAACAAAGGTTGCCAAGCATGTGAGTAAACACTGCTACAAAATAAGAGAATAACAACAACAAAAAGAAATACTAAAAATAAAATAGGATGCAACAGACAAGAAAGGCAGAAAAAATATAAAGAAAACTCTCATTAATAAACCCAGAAACTTCCCCCAAACACTTCGTAAAATACAAACAAACAAAAAACCAAATGCAAAATGAGCAACAGAAAAGTAAATATAAGTGGATGATTTTTTTT
>NW_007784308.1:8243-9145 GCF_000696425.1 Galeopterus variegatus
TCATTTTAACACGTATATAGAATTACAACATAATTTTAATTTAAATTCTTTTCAATTTGATATTTAACATTTTTTTGAATGTATCTTCTGTGGTGAAGTATCTGTCCAAATTTATGCACATTTTTATTTTATTTTGTTTTCACATTATTCAGTTTTGAGAATTTCTTATATATCCTGTTTACATGTTCTTTACTAAGTAGCAAATGTTTTCATCAAGTCTGTGAATAATTTGCTCATTTTCTCAACACTTGTCTTTCACAAAGCAGCAGATTTATATTGTGATGAAGTATAGTATAGCGTTCTTATCTTTTGGTTCATGCATTTTGTGCTTTAAATAAAAATGTGCAATTAAGAAACTAACACATGGTCACACAGGTGTTTTTCTATGTTCTCTATAGAAATGTTATATGCATAACATTAGGTTTTGTATTAATGTCTGAGATTCATTTTGAAACTCATTTTATATATGGTTTAAAGGATGAGTCAATATCTTATTCTGGCATAAGACTGTTCAAATTTTGTTTTTCTTTCTTTATTTTATATTGTTTATGAATATTCATGAGATTCAAAGCTGATTGTAAGGCCAGATCCATACCGGCATTATGCCCGTTACCACAAATTGCATTTGTACACCATGTCCCCCACCTAATTACCCCCAGCCTCCCTCCCCTGCTTCTTTCCCCCCACTCCACTTTGTATCGCCAGGTATATTCTCTCCCTCTGCAAGTCCAATGCACCACTGTGGTCTTTCTTTCCTTCCTTTTTTCTTTCTTAGTTCCCACTTATGAGAAAGTTCAAATTTTCTGGCACATTTTTGAGAAAGCCTATCTACCTCCGCAGATTTTAGTTGGTATCTTTGTCAAAAATAAACTGACCTTATACCTGTGAATATATTTCTAAAT
>NW_007784309.1:0-482 GCF_000696425.1 Galeopterus variegatus
AATTCTAGATGTCAACTTGGTTAGATGAAGGAATGCTGAGAAACCTGGTGAAGCTATCTTTTTAGGTGTGTCTGTGAGGGTGTTTCCAGGAGACATTAGTAGGAGAGTCAGGGTGGACTGGGTGGCAAAGACCCACCCTCAATGTGGGTGGGAACCATCCATTCCGCTGCGGGTCCAGAGAGAACAAAAGACAGAGGGAAAAGGTGAATCTCTCTATCCACTGGAGGTAAGGGTACACTCTTCTCTACTGTTCATGGACATCAGAACTTGAGACTCTTCAGCTTTTGGATTCCAGGACTTACATGAGGGACACCATCAGCTTCCCTGGTTTTGAGGCCTTTGGCCTTGGACTGAGCCACGCTACCTGCATCCCGTTTACAGATAGCCTGTTATGGGCGTTTTCTTCACGGATGAGCTAATTATCCTAGCAAATCCCTCTCATATAATTATAACATGTCCTGTCAATTCTGTCTCTCTGGAGA
>NW_007784309.1:2417-2805 GCF_000696425.1 Galeopterus variegatus
AGAAGAGGATGATGTGGAATCACCCTGCGATCTTGATGTACTGTCTGTTGTCATTATTATTTTTAAATATACCCATAGAGTGATGTTAAAACAAAAGGGGATGCTTTGACTTTTCTTTGTCACCTCTACATATGCCCATGAAGAATTATTTCCTTGCATTTTTCAAGCTATGAGCTAAGTGTGTACATACATAATTTGCAGGATTTCTTTGATGAAGCCAGGATAGTATAGTGCAAAAAACTAAAGCTTCAAAGCCCCAGGTAACTACTTTGGGTTGTAAAGTGAAGTTTATCTAAAAACTGAAGAATTATTTCAGGTCAGCCTATAGCCAAATGTAGGATTCTATGCTGTTGTGTGTGTGTGTGTGTGTGTGTGTGTGTGTGTGTGT
>NW_007784310.1:0-592 GCF_000696425.1 Galeopterus variegatus
GAGAGAGATCAGTTCTACTGGCAGTGAGTAAGCAAAGAAGGAGGTCAGACTTTTTAGTGGAGTTGAGCTGGGTCTTGCTTAGCTGGTACAACTTCCACCTAAAAGGCTGCCTGAGGGAGTATCTTGAGCAAAGGCACATAAAAATGGAAGAAAACAACAAATAGACAGTCAATAAGGTGAGGTCAAATCATAGGCTGGGGAAAAAAAACAGAATCCAATTGTGGAGAATATGGTCAGACTGAAGTTTACAATTTATTTTGATATATTGAGATGTCATTGAAGGTTTCCAATTGCCTTGAAATAAAAGTTAGTGCTTCTGAAACACTGAAAGTTTTTAGTTTATTATATCACAGCTTATCAATTTGTAATCAAAAGCTATTATTTGGTCCTGCATGTCACTTAATTGAAGACATTCATAAATATTTTTAAAATGAAAATGCAGGTGATTTCAAACGTGTACAACTTTGATACTTTTTTTGCTTGATACTTAAGTTAATACTGTGCTCAGGAACATATTTTAGTAAGATTATCCAACATAGTAAATCAAATAATCATTTTGAAAATCCAGTCTTTTTCTCTGTTTATTATACTA
>NW_007784310.1:2347-2805 GCF_000696425.1 Galeopterus variegatus
CAATACAACTCATAACACTTCTATAAAGTTGTTAATATTGTCAGTAAAATCAACAGTTTGGGACAGTGACTGAAAGGATGTAGAGTATAATGTTAATCCCACACATCTAGTATATATTTAATTTGTGGGTGGAATAAAATCCTGTGTTGGTAGATGTTTGAATGTCATAGGCAGATAAAAGCACAGAATGACTTTGGTTTTCTTTTTTAAAAGACAGAATGGAAATCTCTTGTTTGTTATCTGAGAAACTCTGAATCTCAATTTCCTCACCTGTAAAAAAGATTTTACTTGTAAGGTTTAAATGAATAATTTAATGGACATGATGCATGATAAATGCTTCATAAAATGTTAGTGGTTTCTTTTTGTTTTGTTTTTGTTTTCCTTCCTCTTAAGAATCTTAAAAAGCAGGCAGACTGACTCTTTCCTATGTCTACAATAGCTGAGCACCCAGATTCCTT
>NW_007784311.1:0-376 GCF_000696425.1 Galeopterus variegatus
GGAGTGAGGGTGGGGGGAAGAGGTGGATTAACAGGTACAAAGTTACAGGTAAATAGGAAGAACAAGTTCAGGCATTCTAGGCTGACTAGAGCTAATAATATTATATGCAGATTTCAAACAGCTGTTCAAGGGGATCTTGACTATAATCAATACAGAGAAAAGGTAAATGTTTGGGTGATGAATATGCTATCTACGCTAAGTGAATCATTGCACAGTATTTGCATGTATTGAAAAAACACACTGTGCCCCCAAAATATGTACAATTAAAAATTTAAAAAGGAAAAAGGAAAAAAAAGATGATAAAGCATTCTTCAAATGGGAGTTCTCAACAATTGTCTCCTCATTATTTTCCTATCACATTTTGCCCTTTTCTAGC
>NW_007784311.1:2235-2805 GCF_000696425.1 Galeopterus variegatus
CATATCTGAACATATAACCAGCATTTCCAAAGGTGAGACCCTAATTTCAGTCAAATAATATTCTGAGATTTTAAGTACTGGCTTCCTACCACCCATTGCTGCCACCACCTCCACTCAACACCCTGTGATCCTTAAAGCTCTTATTTTACCCCTATGATTCAGGAAGCAGTGATTACCTGTCATACACTTTCCCTTTAGGAGTGGGTCTAATATATCATGAACTAAGGAAACCAATTTAATTTATAAATAGATTGTTTAATTCATTAAAGAAATAATCGCCTTGATACCAACACTTTTAGTTATGAGAGAGACTATATTTAAAGATAAAAGGTTTTCCTTAGAATTACCCAAAATGGATCTTTTAATATAAAGAGCAAACCTGAAAGATAGCAGACAGTTTATACCATGAGCATAAAATTCACACTATGATAAAGAGTCATCTTCTTACTGAAAGTGAGGGAAAAAATGTTATCATTAGACAGGAGAGGAGAAAATTAGAGCATATAGTAATTAGATTATAGATGTCTGGACTCTTACGAAGCCAGTGTCCCAACACTCCCCACCCCCAGA
>NW_007784312.1:0-2805 GCF_000696425.1 Galeopterus variegatus
ATATTTAGGACCTCTTGGGCCTCTGTTCATTTTTCTTCAATATTTCCTTTTCTGCTTTTCACATTGGATGACTTCTCTTCATATATCTTCAAGTTCACTAACTCTTTCTTCTGCCATCTCTAATAGCTCCATTTTCTCATTTCAGTTTTACTGTTGGTCATAGACTTTACATTTTGTTTATTTTTTATCTTTTTGCTGAGATTTCTTATATATCACTTATTATAACCATGCTTTTCTATACTTTTTTGAACTTTAGCTCTTTGAACATATTTATAGTAGCTGTTGTATAGTCTTTTTTTGCTAAATTTGGCATATGGACAATCTTGGGGATAGCTTGTTTTGATAGGTGTTTACTGAATACCACTCATATTTTCTTGTTTCTTTACAGATTTAATTATACACCAATCATTTTAGATAATATAATGCAGATATTCAGAAGAATGTTGATTTTGTTTTTGATACTAAACTGCTAGTATGCAATTCAGTTATTGTCTGATCACTTTGCATTGTTTAACTTTAGCTGTAGTTACAGATGCTCCTCAAGTTATGATATGGTTACATTCAGGAAAACCCACCGTAAGTTGAAAATATTGTAGGTTGAAAATACATCTAATATACCTAACCTACCAAATGAACATCATAGCTTAGCCTAGTCTATCTTAAATATACTTGAACACATACCTTAGCCTACAGTTGCGCAAAATCATTTAGCACAGAGCCTATTTTAAAATAAAGTGTTGAACATCTCATGTAATTTATTGAATACTGTACTGAAGGTGAAAAAATGACTGAATGGGTACTCAGAGTAGTTTCTACTAAATGAATATAGTTTTCACACCATCCTAAAGTCAAAACATTTTAAGGCCAACCATCCTAATTAAGGAGCTGTCTGAATATACTTTCTTAGGGTAGGTGTTTAGAAAAACCAAGGTGTTTTCCAGACCCCTCTAACTTGAGGGGACTGAACCTCTAAACTCTGACTTTCTACAGATCTTGTCAGGCTTTGTTAGGTGGGTATGGAATAAGGCATTGTCCTTACTTCTAAAAAGTAGCCTTTTGTTGTCTTTGGAGGACATCCAAGGTGTTTCAACAAGCAGGGCTTGACTACTAATATTTCTTTTCCATGTTGAACCCTGTAGCAGCTGCTCTGACCATGCATAAGCTCAGCCCTTGTCCAAAGACGCATGAGGAACCCTATCACAAAACTTTTGGAGCCCCCTCTCTGTGCAGCTTCTTCCTTTGGGAAGGAAGCCCTATAGATTCCAGCTGCTTTATCTGCCTCAACTCTAATCCTCTTCCTCCTCAGTTGAGATAGACTATGGTGATTTGCTTGGACTCCAGCTCACTGCATTCTAGTCAGGAATTTGTCCCCAGTTAGACATCTAGGCACTTGTGAGGCTCGTATCATGAGTTGCTTTTCTTGGGGATCACAGTCTTGCACTGCTTGTGGTCCAGTGCCTGAATACAGTTACCTCATATATTTGACCTGCTATTTATTATGCTTCTTTATGACAGGAGCGCTATATTGGTACCAGTTACTCTAATATTGTCAGAAATCACTGTAATTTTTATATAACATTGATAAAAGAGCTCTTTTATATTTATTTGTTATGATATTTTTAATCAAACATTATTCCTGTGCATAAATGAAAAGCAAAAATAAAAGTGAAATGAATTAGTCAGGTATTTCTAAAACTTCACATTCTCCTGAATTACTTCAATTCAAAGTTGTTGATGCCTGTATTTTTCCATGCAATAGTGCTCTCTGTGCCATTGAGATCATTAATGCAGCACTCCCTAAAAGAGTGATACACTATTGATTCTGTGATTCTCTTTCACGTTGCTGTCACTTCTGATTTTGATGTTGGTATTTTTAAGGAGTGTCAATGTGTAGACAGTGTCACTGTGTTATGACTGCCACCTGGCCCACTGTAATTATAAGATGTCATGGACAGTAACAAGGCATTCAGATATCAAAGACATTAAAATGTAGGAAAATGTGCATCTTGGAATCGGTGAAATACAGTATTTGACTTTTAAACTATATGCATCTTAATTCTGAGAGAAATGGAAACAAACTACTAAAAAACAAAACTACTTTTCTCATATTATAAAGACTATATTTAGCATGATTCTAGACTTGATTGCCAGTCTTTACTGTTGTAACAAACACAGGGTATGTAATTTAATCTGCTGGTAATTCTTATTAATGCAGTTAGGAGATAAAAGTTAATTATGAATGTCAATGTAAAAACATGAGCAGAAGAAAAAATAGTATCTATCTACAAGTATCTATCTATCGCCTGACAAGAAGTCAGGAGAAATGAGTTTTAAACTTGTATATTAATAGCTAACATTTGTTGGGTGCTTTATATGTGTTGGCATTGTTCTGTGAGATTTCAGTAGAAACTTTCTTAACCATTTGAATTTAAAAGATTACTTGGCTTTCTTCATTCTGTCTGTAAAGCACACTGACATACTTACAGCACATTGACAGCCCTGGAGAGTAGGCCCGTCTCCAGGAAGCTGATCACTTTTGCTCTGGCAAGCTGAGGTGCAAATTATCAAGAGTCAGGGGTGTTTGGATCCAATGTCATTATACTAATTGCACTTAATGCAGTTACATATTTTTATAAAGTATAATGTGATTTGGTGAAATAAGAATTACAATAGAATAAAGGTTGTTTTTATAAAAATTAAGTTAAATATATTGGAAGGATTCAATCAATATAATTTATTTTTTTAAATGTTGTTGAATTAAGTACAAGTGTGCTATGGCCTGAATGTTTGTGTTCCCCCCAAATT
>NW_007784313.1:0-2805 GCF_000696425.1 Galeopterus variegatus
TTTTTTTCCCTTTTATTGTTTATCTTTGCTGTTTGGTGTTTTTTTTGGTAGTGATTAGATATATTTTCTTTCTCCTCATTTGCATATCTGTTCTACTAGCAGTTTTTATTCTTTCTTACATACTTATTGTGATATATATCACTCTTTTGATTCCAGATGTAGGACTCCCTTAAGGATTTGTTGAAGGGTCAGTCTTGTGGTGGTGAATTCCCACAATTTTTGCTTTTCTGGGAAAGATACTATTTCTCCCTTATTTCTGAAGGAAAGCTTTGCTGGTAATGGTATTCTTGATTGAGAGTTTTTTTTTAGCACTCTGAATATGTCCCTCTGTCTGGCTTAGGCTCCAGGCATCTGGGGTGTGGTCTTGTCAGTACCTGTGAGAACATGTGGAGTATGGCAAGGGGATGTGGGGCTACTGCCAGGCTGACTGTGGGCCAATGTTAGCACCTGTGGGTTCAGCAGGTCTACAGGCAGTGCAGGATGGGCACACACAGATGTGGGGAACTGCCACACCTTGGTGGCTTTTCCACTCAGCTGGTCTGCTTGCTTGCCTGGGAGAGGTTGCTGCTTGGGTTCAGATGCTGGGGTCTCAGTCATTCTGTCTTTCCTAGACTGCAAGCAGCCAGAGCTGAATGTGGGGAACTGCCACACCTTGGTGGCTTTTCCACTCAGCTGGTCTGCTTGCTTGCCTGGGAGGGGTTGCTGCCTGGGTTCAGATGCTGGGGTCTCAGTCATTCTGTCTTTCCTAGACTGCAAGCAGCCAGAGCTGTGGTCCAGCTGGTGCCCATGTGAAAATGGTAGAATGTGGGAAGGGCCTCCAGACAAAGGAAGTCAGTCTTACTGAGTCTAGGGAAGGGCACACTCCAGCCATGTATTCAGCTCCAAGATGGTGCTGCATCACAGCCACTCAGGGCAGGAGGGGTTTTCCTCTCCCTGGGCTTCTACCATGAGATGGTACAGCTGCACCAACTCCTAGCTATTCTCCAACTGGGCCCAGGTTCCAAAAAGACTGGAAGACTCTCTTGTGGTGGGGATTGCTGGTATTTGTGGTGGCAGTGGAGACAGCTAGGGTCTTTTCCAGCTTCTCTTCTCCTCAGCTGACTCCAAGCCAGCCCCTGCAGCAGAGCAGAGGCTGGATGCCTTGCTCTGCTCTCTATGGTGTCGTTCCTGTCTTCTGCACTTTGCAAGGATCTCATCACTCTCCTGGTGCTCTGCAGTGCATTTCCTCAGTCATTCCATTCAAAATATATTTGTTTGTCTGTTGTTTTGGCCTCCTTTTGTTGAGGGACTAGCACCAGACCTCTCTAATTGGCCATCTTGCAAAAAAAACTCTCGTCTGTCAATTAACAGACATTTTTTAAAAGTTACTAATTTATTAAACTTTTCCTTAATCATCAATACATTCTGTGTATTAAAAAAATTCTACCATACTCTAAGGTCACTGCGTTAGTTTTCTGTTTGCTGCCATAACAAATCATCACAAACTTAGTGGCTTAAAACAGGACGGATGTATTAACTTACCGATCTCTGGGTGAGAGATTTCATACAGGTCTCACCAGGCTAAAATCAAGCTGTCAGTGCGGTTGTGTTCCTTTTAGGATGATCTGAGAGGGGATTCATTTTATGTTTTCCCCCCATCTACTAGAGACTTTCCACATTCCTTGACATGTGTTTCTATTCCTTCATCTTCAGAACTAGCCATTGCTAGGTTAAATCCTTCTCATATTGTATCACTCTGACCTTCTCTTCTGCCTCCCTGTTCCTGTTTAAAGGTTCTTTGTGATTACATTGAACTCACCCAGATATTACAGAGTAATCATCTCTTTTAAGGTCTGCTGATTTGCAATCTTAATTCATCGGCAACCTTAATTTCCCTTTGCTAGGTAACCTATGAACAGGTTCCAGGGATTAGGACATGGACATCTTTGCCTACTACAGTGATTAATATATTTTAAAAATGTGATCTCTTAGTATTTTTTTTCTTTCTACTTCTGCTTCTACTTCATTCACCAGCATGTATTTTGTTGAGTATTTACCATATATATGAGATGAAATGCCAGGCATTAGGGATACTTGGGAATAAGTAAGATATTCTGTGCTCCCATTCCAGTGAGGAGAGGTAGGTTAAATGGCAATTGCTATTAACATAATAAACACTTGATAAGTGTTTCATCCAGTCTTGTTGGTCATGCACGAAGAAGGATGAGTGTAATATATGAAATTTGAAAGGTAAGTGGTTTTTAACTAGTTGAATGAGTCAATACAGAAAGGAAGAAGGGGCTTGAAACAGAAGGAATAAGATGTACACATGCTAAGAGGTATGGAAGACAGTAGGGGATGTTGGCAGCATTGCAAGTGGTTCACTTTGGCTGTAAAGAAGAGTGGGATGGGGTAAGGGTTGGAGAGACTCGAGATGCGGCTGGATAGTTAAGCAGGGGCCAGACCTTAGAGACCTTTGGGAAGGTGCTTGGTGAAACTTGGAGAGGGTGCTTGTACTTTACCCAAGGACAGCTGGGAATTTTTAAAGGAGTGTTAACAAGAGCATTTTTATTATACTGTAAAGAGAGACTCGTTAAGATATGACACATCCAGAGATTCTGCCTTAGTAGCCAAAAGCATCTTGCTGTGATGTGAGCCTTTAGGTGTACAGTCTGAGTGAGAGCAGCAGAATAATGCCAGGATATTTGAGAGCTGATAGTAAGTCACTTACTCTTAAGCCAGAGTCAGCCAATGTGCTCAACAACCTGCTAGAGCTCCAAGGAGCATGAACTGGCCTTTCCCATTGTTTGTTTACACAGAACTCCT
>NW_007784314.1:0-2805 GCF_000696425.1 Galeopterus variegatus
GCAAATGGAATGATAAGTCGATGGCTTAATGGTGGCCTTGGGCTTGGTTCTGAGGGCTTTAAAAAGAGAGGGCGTGAGGAGATCTGTCTCTCCACTCTGCTATTCTCACCACGTGACACCCTGCATTGCTGCAGAGTCACCAGATGTGTTCCCTGGATGGTGCTCCCTGGACTTTGTACTTCCCGGCCTCTGAAACTGTAAGCAATAAGTTTCATTTTCTTACAAATTACCCAGTTCCAGGTACTTTGTCATTAACAACAGAAATGGACTAATACACTGTGTTAAGTGAAAGAAGCCAGTTATAAAAGGCCACATATCAGATGATTTCATTTATATAAAATGTCTAGAACAAGCCAATCTGAAGAGAGAGATTAGTGGCTGCCAGGGGTTGGGGAGAGGAGGGATTGTGAGTGACTTCTAATGGGTACTTTTAGTGTGGTGGTGGTTGCGCTGCTTGGTGAATATACCCTAAACTACTGAATTGTATGGGATGCGAGTTATATCTCAACAAAGCTGTTCTTTTAAAATTGTAAGAAACAAAGGCTTGGTTTCTGAATAGAAGATAGTGCTACAACTGCCACTGGATTTGTCATGTTTGCATGTGGCATTTCCATTTGCATTAGGGCCAAATACTTTTCCTCGAGGGGATAGGTGAGTGTGGCTGTTTTAATACGAAATATGAGTGTTTCCCGATTGTCAAAAGATAAAGACATTTAAGCTCCAGCAAACATGCAATCCTTTGTCACCAGGAAGCTTTCTTCCTTCTTATGAACCAAGTGGTCCATAAGACAGAGGTAGGTAGCCTGTTGGCCCTAGGAGGTCTCACCATCAGAACTTGCTACATGAAGGAACAATTGTGTTCTGGTTAACATCCAGCCATCCCCTGGGACCTTACATCGTGGTTTGGTATGATTCACTCAGCAAATGTTCTCTGAGCTCCTGCTCTGTGCCAGGCCCTTTGCCTTGGGCAAAGACAACGGAGTTTTAGGAGGAAAGTCTGACTTGGACAAGGTTGGGGTAGCATGGCCAGCCATAAAGTTGACTGCCAAGGACAACCAGCAATTCCAACCACCACTTCGTCTGTCTCAGGCCCATTCCTGGGTTTGCACCTCCTCATGGCGAGGGAAGGTAACCCGTGGAAAGGTATCTCTTCTGTTTTTTTTTTTCTAAACTTTTTGTAAAATTAATTTTTTTAATTGACAAATAAAAATTCTATGTATTCATAGTGTACGTCATGATGTTTTAAAATGTAAATACTGTGGAATCGCTATATCAAGCTAATGAACACATACTTTTTTTTGCAGTGTGAACATTTAAAATCTACTCTTAGCAATTTTCAAGAATATAATACATTCTTGTTTTTGTTTTTGTTTTTTGTTTTTTGGGGGCTGGCTGGTATGGGGATCCAAACCTTTTGACCTTTGTGCCATATACATTGTTGTTAACTATTGTCACCTTGCTGTATATTAGATCTTTGAAGCTTATTATTCCTGTCTAACTGAAATTTTATATCCTTTGACTGACATCTCACCAACTGTCCCCCTGTCCCCCTCTGCTTTCTTTGAAGACTAGTCTCGGTATTTTTGACATGTGTAAAATAAATTCAGTGTTCTGGGTGAGCTGTGTTTATATACTGATGAGGATTGTTATGGTTTAAATGTCACCTCCTAAACTCATGTTGAAATGTAATTGCCATTATAACAGTATTAAAAGGTAGGACCATCCAGAGGTGAGTAGGACAGGAGGGCTTCACCCTTACCAATTACATGAAATTGGTACAATTTCAGGTCCCTGTTGCTCTCCTTTGCCTTCTGCCATGGGATGACACAGCAAAAATCACCCATGCCAGATGCTGGTCCCTCAGTCTTGGACTTTGTAGCCTCCAGAACCATGATGAATTGTTGCTTTGCCTCCCACAGTTTTATCACCTCTCTTCCCCTGGGTGATGGAGCCACAAAGGATTATCCAGAGCCCATTTCTTCCAAGCAGTGAGAGACCCAGAAAGGTTAATCTCACAGAACCCTCAAGAGCGAGGCATTCCTTCCTTGGGAAATTAACCATGAATTGGGGTTCTTGCCCTGCATTTATTCTCCAGTCCAGGAAGTTACAGAAAGAGAACATAGGTGTGTGGTAATAGTTTAACAATAGAGGCTGGTAACAAACAAGGGGACATTCCATAATGCAATTTGCAAAAGGTTAAGTTGATCAACCAGCAAAAGCTTGATTTTAGCAAATGCTGTTTTTCTCTACAGCAATTTCCAAGTATCTTTACATCTCAATCAGTAACTCGTCTGTCCTTGAGCTAGCAACCTTGCTGTGTTACAATTCTTTATCTTACAACAGAGACTTTTAGCCTGGGGAAAGTTTCCTGTCTTTTGCAAGATTAACATCTTATATATACTTTTAAGAAGTTCGGCTAAACCCGAAACTACAGGGAACTAGACTCTGAAATATATTTGCTTTATAAATGTAAGTTGTACTCCACAATGAATAAGTTTCTGTTTATTATAAATTACCCAGTCTCAGGAATATTTTCTTCTGCAGCATCACAAAACAGACTAAGATGGGATAAGTTAATGGGTCAAGCACACGAGAGCACTTGGTAAACAAGAAGTAGTAACTATTATAATTCAACTTCTTACTCCAATATTTAGATTAAAGGACAAAATTTGACAGGTGCACCTCATTGTATCCAATACCATTGAAATCTATTTGTTATTTTACCACCAGAAGTCCTTTTACCAGCAGCCCTTTGCTCATTTCCTTTCAAACCACTTTGCTTGAAATGAAAAACTTCACTTGATT
>NW_007784315.1:0-268 GCF_000696425.1 Galeopterus variegatus
GTAAGGAGAAGCACATAAAATGTTTCCTATGACCTCAAATTGCCCTATGTAAAATATTATTATTTTTTGTCAAAATGAAAGTCATTATTTAATTAGTATAACTCTGCAAATATGCTTCTCTGGTGAACCACCTAGAACACTCTGATTATATATTCATCAGGATATTCTTTTTCATTCACTGAATTATTTATATATATATATCATTCGCTGATCTAAAAGCTTTGTGATAGAATATGAAAACTCCTCTCAATATGGTGAAAACACATTT
>NW_007784315.1:2010-2805 GCF_000696425.1 Galeopterus variegatus
ATCATGAAATGCTAAACAAGTATAGGGAATTTTTTTTCTTAGTAATTATTATCACCCTAATAGTTCATATTTGTTAAGGACCTATTATATCAGGTACTTTAAAATTTAATCCTCAGAACACAATTAAGAGATAAATTTTATTATTCTCTTTTACAAAGAAATATATCAAAGAATCATCACCACCATCATACTAAAAA
Source organism: Galeopterus variegatus (assembly GCF_000696425.1). Taxonomy (NCBI): domain Eukaryota; kingdom Metazoa; phylum Chordata; class Mammalia; order Dermoptera; family Cynocephalidae; genus Galeopterus; species Galeopterus variegatus. Next base: position 2,208 of record NW_007784315.1, read on the forward strand.
TGGCATTAACAGCAATAGATAACATTGATTAGGTCCGAACTCTTTACCAGTGCTTTTCTAAAAACTTTATATAGATTAGCTCATCTAATCTTCACAATAATCTTCTGTTGTGAAACCTACTGCAATTCCCATTTTATAGATGTGAAATAGTAGAGCGGAGAGAACAGAGCGTGTACGAAATGTGCTGAAGATCACATAGCTGATAAGTGGAAGGGTCACGTGGACAGAGGGTCTGAAACGTTCTCGGGTCATACAGTTAAGTTAGGGTGGACGGCGGTCTGATACAATCCTTGGGGCCCTTGCTCATTGTAGTGTCTCTAGTGCTACCAGATTAATGAGTAACCCGTTATACATTAGTGTAAGTCATCTGCGCACCAGTGGTAGTTTACGGACATTTCTGTTCATTGTTTCAAACTTCTAAAATAATTTAAACAAAAAGAGAAAACCACCATTTGCTGAACATCCACAGTAGTCAGATATGGATGTTATTTTAGTCACCTCTCTTCTGCTCGTCTGCTTCTCCCTGCTCTTGCAGTCCCTGCCATCTTTTCTAATGCTATTTATGTATATTTCTATCTCCTCCTTTAAGCTCAAGACC
>NW_007784316.1:0-349 GCF_000696425.1 Galeopterus variegatus
GTGAAAAGCTTGATATTTCTCAATTGTTTACTATATGTCTGTTTATTCTTTTTTATTTTTTCAGTACGATTTGGCTTTTTAAAAAATATATTTAAAAAAAATTTACTTCTCAATATACATTGTAGTTGATTTTTATGCCCTTTTACCCATTACACTCTTCCCCTTCCCCTCTCCTGCCAACATCATATCTGTTCACTTGACTTAAATAGTTCAAGGAATGTTTGTGGTTATTCTGTCTGCTCCCCCGCCAATCTTGATTTGTTTGTGCATTTATTTATTTATTTTTAACTCCCACAAATAAGGGAGAACATGTGGTATTTCTCTTTCTGTGCCTGACTTGTTTCACTTA
>NW_007784316.1:2405-2805 GCF_000696425.1 Galeopterus variegatus
TTTTGCAAATATTTTCTCCCACTCTGTTGGTTGTCTTTTTACTCTGCTGATTGTTTCTTTTGCTGTGAGGAAGCTTTTTTGTTTGGTATAGTCCCATTTGTTTATCTTTTGCATAGTTGCCCGTGGGTTTTGAGTCCTTTTGATGAAGTCTGTAACTACTCCTACTTCCTGGAGTGTTTCCCCATGTGTTCTTTAAGGAGTTTTATTGTTTCAGGATGTATATTTAATTAGTTAATCCATTTTGAGCTGATTTTGGTATATGGTGAAAGGTATAGGTTTAGTTTCATTCTCCTACATATGAGTATCCAATTTTCCCAGCACCACTTTTCAAAAAGGCAATCTCTTCCCCAGTATGTAGATTTGCTGCCTTTGTCAAAGATCAGATGGCTGTAGGCATATG
>NW_007784317.1:0-246 GCF_000696425.1 Galeopterus variegatus
TTTAAAGGATGAAGGTGAACGATGGAAAAGGTTTGGGGACCAGTTCGCTCATTTTTAAGTTATTCTTGCAGGGGTACCTAGCATTTTTAGAATATAGACCTTATCTATGGTTCTCAGTTTGAGGGATTTAAACTAAATTTGGAGCCAACTGGAAAAATCACATTCAAAACTCAGAGTTTAAAGCATGCTCATTGAGAGGTATCTATCACATCCCTGTCTTTTTTTCTTTTCTTTTTTTTTTTTTTT
>NW_007784317.1:2436-2805 GCF_000696425.1 Galeopterus variegatus
GTCACAACGATAACACAATCTTAATTACAATCTACATTACTACAAATTTTGGTGCAAATTGTTTATAACTTAGACAATAACAAGTGCATGTAGTGTCTACAGTCTAGTTTGTGCAGCTTTGAAGACAGTTATTACTAATTCCTTTATTTGATCTATATTTCTCTAGGTCAGATATTCTGAAAGTTTGTTTTGTCAAGTTACTATTCAATGAGACATTTAATAGCTGTAAAAATGGAGGTTCCCATGTTCAAATAATTTTGGGCAACTCTGAGTTAAATGAAGCCAAATATATTAAGTAGATTGAGCCAAATATATTAAGTAGAGCCTTTAGTATAGCGGAAATCTTTGAGAGGGTAATATGGTATGCGG
>NW_007784318.1:0-370 GCF_000696425.1 Galeopterus variegatus
AAGGGTCCAGCCCCAGGCCCCGAACCAAAGTGGGGCTATCAAGTTTGTCCCAGCCAACAACGACAATACCTTTCAAATCTCACTAGAGCAACCCCAGGGAGTGCAGGACTGGACCTCTCTTCCACCCCCCATACAGTATTAACTTCTGAAATAGGACCTCAAATTTTAAATACAGGGATCTTCAGGAAAAAAAAATCCCAGAACTAGGGGAGATTGGCTTTCAAAGAGCAATAAAACAGGCTCAAAAAGAAGGCGATTTCTCTTATTCTCCCCTCTTAGTCTTATGAGGGGAATGAGCCTAGATGGGAGCCATTACCCTACAAGTTATTTAAAAAGTTAAAACATGCAGTTACAGATTATAGCCCTATAT
>NW_007784318.1:2485-2805 GCF_000696425.1 Galeopterus variegatus
TCTTGATAATGGTTTAGGTAAATAAGTTTGTTTAAAAGGTTTTACAGTAAAAAAAGAGAGAAAGAGAGAGAGAGAGAGAGAGACTTGAGTGCTCTTACTACAAAATCGTAAAAAGTTTTTCTTTGTCTTTTAGATAACTGGCCTAGGGATCTTATTTCAGGTTTTATCGTGATAAGTTCTTGAGCTCTTTGCCTTTCAAACCCTTTGTCAGCTTGGTTTTATTTTTTGTAGTAATTTATGATTTTATTCAATTAAATGCTCTAAGCCTTTTGTTATTTAACACAGCTTTCCAACATTAAATTCTGAAACTTTAAAATAAC
>NW_007784319.1:0-1066 GCF_000696425.1 Galeopterus variegatus
CCTCCCCTCCCCATTACTACGTCTTCAGTCTTGTTCCTTCCAAGTTTATGATCAGCTATCCGAACATGAGCCAGAGCCCACAGCCCAAGAATCTGATAACGCTTTATTTCAAACTATCTCACCATCCAGAAAGAGTGGACCACAAATGCCCCACTCAAGATCCCATCCTCTGGATAATTTCCCTCACCCACTGCCTCTAATGCCATTCAGGAAGGAGGATACAGAACCAGTAGTCTACTTCTGGTTGGTGTGAGCACGTTAAACAGATCCATCTGAAGTGAGGCTTGACTTTTCTCTTCCTGGTCAAGCAGCCATAGGGAACTCCCCATGAGGCTGTAGGTGTGAGTCGAGCGAAGGAAGGATGGTAGAGTGGCCAGGGTGAGCCCTTGCTCGTGAAACTACATGCATCTTCATAAACTGCTCAGACTTTTGTTATTAGAAAAGCCAGCCACTTCATCATGAGCAGTCCAAACCATGTGGTCACTTGGCCACTGTGATCTGCTACAACAACTGCTACCACCATAAGTGAAACTGCTGGGCTAGAATCCAGTCTTTCTGAAACAGTTTCCACTGCCAGAAGTATTCATTATCATCCCTTATTGTCTGCGTCACTTGCTCTTAAAGCAAAGTGCAACATGGTAATATGAGACCCAAGTAGCCCAGGGTCACGTGCCGATGCCTAGCTATAAGGATGGCTAGGAGAGCAAATATCTGCCATTTCCAGCCTCTGTAGTGGCTGAATGGGTAGACAAACCTCATAAAGAGGGATTTCTCCCAATGATAAGGGGGGGATTCATATGCTGAACAGTCAAAATGTCTCCTCTGTGTTTCCCCTTCCACCCTTTCAAAAAACACAGAAAAGTTACAAGAAGAACATAAAAATAAAATGTAATCCAATAGCTCAAAAACAAAGGAAAAAAATTTAAATTTAAGAGTGTTCCTTCTACATGACCTCTAATAAATATTTATCTTCCAAGAACATATATTCCATGGGATCAGGGATACCATCTGTTTTATTTGCCAAAGGCTTCACATCAATAAATGAATGCCTAAATGAATGGTTGTT
>NW_007784319.1:2483-2805 GCF_000696425.1 Galeopterus variegatus
AATGACAAAGAAATCCAATCAGCAAACCCAAAGAAAGGCCTTGGGCCTACATTAAAAAAAAAAATACATATTTTACATTAAAATAAAATATTTAAGGTAGATATCTTTTTTTTTTAAAAAAGAATTTTCACTGTAAGTGGATCTTTTGATTGATAACTAAGAACTAGTCCCAACTGGGTTGAATGAAGGGGTTTCTACTCTATTTTGAAAGGACTGCTTGAGTCAGAATCACCAGGGAGCTGCACTCCTGAACTGGAAGTTCTGGGAGATCGGCCCCGGGAATCTGTAGTTCAACAAACTCCCTAAAGATCTACTGAGGAGG
>NW_007784320.1:0-622 GCF_000696425.1 Galeopterus variegatus
TAAGTGGTAAGAGCCAGGATTCCAACCCGAGCAGCTGGACTTCAGAACCTAAGCCCTTATGAAATGGGAAACCCGGATTACTCATTGTCTAAGTGCTTCTTGGGAACCCCAAAGATTAGCAGTAAACCCTGTTTATTTCCTACAGGGCACATCAGAATTCTAGAGAAGAGGAACCGTGAGGATTTGCTCAAGGACATACCCATGACTGGAGATGGAGCTGGGTAAGAACCTGGTCCCTGACTCCTATCTGTCATATACCAAAGAAAAGTGAGGACTTGACTAAGCTAAAACAACCAGAATTCTACCTCCATTGTGTCTGCTAATAGAGACTTCAATTAAGTATTGCTGGAAGCACATCTATGTGATGTACTGCCTGAGTGAGGTGGGATTACTCCTTCAAGACTGTTCTCTCATATGCACAGCAATGGCTCTCATGTATGTGTGGGCAGAGAGGAGGTTGTTGCAACACCTAATGCATAGGGTCATCTTGACCAGTGATAACTATAAATACTCTTAAAGTAATTAATGACAGTTCCCAAATTATGTTAAGGTGATGTGAAATCTTTGGGAATTAGTAGGTACTACTTGATAGAAGTTTCTGTGGTCAAATAAGTTTAGAAAA
>NW_007784320.1:2373-2805 GCF_000696425.1 Galeopterus variegatus
GGGGCTGTTTTAATGACTTAATATTACTTATTGTAATTTACAATAATCCTTTGAATATTGGAAATAAAATCCTTTGGGGACAAAAACTTGCCTTCTCTCCCATTTGGGACTAATGATTCTTCTATTTTGGAAGAATGAAATGGAACATGGGAGAATTAAGTGTAGAGAGGGAAAAATGGAAAGTGGGCTTGAAGTCAAAGCGTTCAGGTTCTAGTTCTAACAGAGTTCAAGTTCAAGACACTGCCTAGCTGTGTGACCTTGGGCAAAAACTCTTAACTTCTCTAGGTGTTTTCCTCATTTGTCAAATGGGGACTAAGCCAGGTCACCTGTAAAATGTCTTCTGAATGTAAAATTCCCAAACTATGAGCTTATTTTGTGTGCATGGGATAAATAAATGCGCAATAAATACTCAGGTGAAATCAGGCTCAGGGT
>NW_007784321.1:0-845 GCF_000696425.1 Galeopterus variegatus
GTCCATCATCAGATGAGTGGATATGGAAAATGTGGTATATCTACACAATGGAATATTACTTTGATATAAAAAAGAATGAAATACTGCCATTTGCAACAACATGGATGGACCTAGAGAGAATTACATTGAGTGAAACGAGTCAGGCAGAGAAAAAGAAATACCACATGTTCTCACTTATTGGTGGGAGCTAAAAAAAATAAACAAATTAATTTACCCACAAACACACACACAAAAAACCGGGGGTGGGATGGGGAAGAAGATATAACAACTTTGCAATTCCTTTTAGTTGATACGACAAGCGAACTGAAAGGACATTGTTGGTTTCGGTAATGGACCACAATAATCAACCACATTGTATATTGACAGAATAAAATAAAATAAATAATAATAATAATTACATATAGCATCCCCACAAAGAGATCACATTATCGCATTATTATTTGTGTATATTCTTCAAATACTCTATATATATATACACACACACTCATGTATGTATATATATATATATATATAGTGACATCATATAATACATACTGTTTCATAAATTTATTTTTCTGAATTATTTTTTATTCTGATATAGAAACTTTGTCATGTCATTTGAACATCCAGAAATCAGTTAGAATTTTAAAAGCATCTTAAATTCGTGTTAAGTTCTTATCAACAGCAATATACACAATTAATATGATTGCCCACAGCAAATAAGTAAATAACCTGAAGTTTACACATTAAAAATAAGAAGGAAAGAAAAACATATGTTTACTTTTTCCACACACCTGATTTCTGTTCACCAGTGTACCAGCCGGGTATACACGAGAATGTCCAAACAGCCACACTTTAGGTGGCCC
>NW_007784321.1:2125-2805 GCF_000696425.1 Galeopterus variegatus
GAGGGTTCGGATCCCACATACAGACCGGTTCCCGCTCACTGGCTGAGCGAGGCGCGGGGGCAACACTGAGGGTTGCGATCCATTGCCGGACACAGAAAAAGACAAAAATAATAATAATAATAAGTAAATGAAAGCCATACCATCTTTAAAACAAAATGAATTAAATAGTACAGGCTATTACATGTAACATTATTTATTCAAATCAGTGGATTCAGGAGGGGTTTACATCCTTGAACTAGTTAAAGAAAAATGTAAAAGGTTCTCTCCACATTCTGAAAGAAGAGCATCTTGGTTTTGAATGGCATTTGCAGAACAGTGATGGATATTCCCTACAGAAAGAAAATCAACATAATCTTTTCAGAAACATGGGTGTTTGCCCACAAGGACTGACTTGCCGGTGGCCATCGCAGGACATCTGGAGACAAGTCGTGGTGGTCTGGTCTCCTCTCCTACTGTCATTCTTCTTTCTCAGTCCTTTCCAGTATGACCTTATGAGGGATATTCAAATGGATCTCCTGGGGCCCTTTGTTCTGATTTTCTCAATTATCACTGTAATTGACCACATATGAGGTTGGGCCCCTTCTGTTTATCAGGCCCAGTGAGGGGCTGGCTGAAGGACCTGCGTAGTGGCCTAAACAGTGCCAGGGCTGGGGGGGGCGGGGGGGGGTTGCCTTTTCTGG
>NW_007784322.1:0-2805 GCF_000696425.1 Galeopterus variegatus
TTACTTTCCATAATTTGGGTGGGTTTCATCTAATCAGTTGAAGGCCTTAAGAGCAAAATCTGAGGTTTCCAGAAGAAGAAGGAATTCTACCTCAAGACTGTAACAGAAATCTTGCGTGAGTTCCCAGCCTGCTGTCTTGCCCTATGAATTTTAGACCCTAGCCTGCAACATCAACTTTCATCTAAATTTCCAGCCTGCCTGCCAGCCCTACAGATTTCAGACTTTACAGCCCCCATAATTGCATGAGCCAATTCCTTAAATCAATCTCTCTCAGTCTCCCTCTCTCTATCTCTATCTATATCTATGTACATATATATATATATAGGAAATAGATATAAGTGATAGGAGATATATACATATATATCTCCTATTGGTTCTGTTTCTCTGGAAGACCTTGACTAATATAGTTGGTATTCCAGCAGATTAGACGTTTCAGAAAAAAAGATTAGTGAACATAAAGATATAGATGGGGAAATTATGCAAAGTGAAACAGAGAGAAAAAAATACTAAAATGAAAATTATTATTACTATTATTATTAAAATTATAAACCCACAGATCAAAGCAGATGAGTAAAGCCCAAGCAAAATAAACACGAAGAAAACAACACCAAGGTACAACTACTTAACACCAGTCATAAGGAAATTGCTTAAAAAAACAGAGAAAAGGTACATATTATGTGCAGAGGAAAAAAGATAAGGATGACTGCATATTTATTGCTGGAAAAAATGTAAGCCAGGAGCAACATCTCTAAAGCACTGAAAGAAAATATGTCAACCTAGAATTCTTTACCCAGTGAAAGACAAAGAGAAAAATAAAGATACAAAATACAAAAACTGAAATAATTTATTATCAACAGGCCTGTACTATAAAACATGTTAAAGGATGTCCTTCAACCAGAAGGAAGAGCATACCAGATGGAAATAGGGATATGCACAAAGAAATGAGGAGCAGTAGAAAGTATAAGTAAAGGCTGTGTTTCTATTCAAATCTCTTTAACACATATCAACTATTTAAAGGAATAAGAATGCATTGTGATGTTATATATGGAAGTAAAATGTATAACAATGATACCACAAAGGCCAGGGGAGAAATGGAAATACATTGTTGTAAGGTTCTTCTATGTTATGTAGATGGTATAATATCACTAGAAGGAAAGTTGTGATAAATAAAGATGTATACTATAAACTCCAAGATACCACTAAAATGACACAATAAATATATACGTAATAAGCCCACTTAAGACAAAATGAAATCACTAAAAAATAATTCAATAAAGGGCAGGAAAAGGACAACAAAGGACAGATGGGACAAATAACATTGAGATGGTACATATAAACCCAGCCATACTAAGAATTACATTAAATATAAATGACCTAAACACTTCAGTTAAGAGACAAAGATTTCCAGATTAGATAAAAAGTAACAGGTCCCAACTATGTGCCATCCACAAGAAGTCCACTTTTAATATATAAGACGTATATAGTTTAAAAGTAAAAGTAGCAGAAAACATGCAAACATTAAAAGAAAAAGCTGGAGTGGCTTTATTAATAGACAAAGCTGGCTTCAGTCAAGAATATTACCAGGGACAAAGAGGATCACCATATCCCAGGCCATAATACAATTTGAACAAATTAAAAGAACTGAAGTCATACAAACTATGTTCTCTAACTATAACATAAACTGGACAACATCATAAAGATATCTGGCAAACCCCTAAATATTTAGAATTTAACCAATATTGTTTTACACCATCTGAAAACAACATTATTTATTCAGGTCTTTATTTAATGTATTTTGTTTTCTTTTCATCTGTCATGTATATTTCTTATTAAGTCTACCCTAGTTATTTTATTGTTATTGTTGCTTTAGTGAGTGGGATATTTTATTCCATTTTATATTCTAACTAGTTATTATTAATGAATAGCACCATTGATTTTGCATATTTATTTTATATACTCGCCAGGTTACTGAACTTAATATTTCCAATAATTTTTAATAATTGTCTTCATTTTTCAGTGATGTGATTACATCATCTGCAAAGAATAAGAAATATTCCTCCTCTTTTAAAATATTTATAGTCCTTTATTTTTATTTGGGCTAATTGTGTTGACTAACACTTTCAGAACAATATTAATATTGCAATACCTGGCAAAAATATATGAATATATAAACACATACATACATACACCCTGATCAATGTTAATACAGGAAAACTTGCAACAAAATGTAACATAAAGCAGTGATATGTATAGCATATAAAAGTTCTTATGAATCAATACACTAATCAATTCAGTAGGAAAATGGGGAAAGTAAATGAACATGTAATTACTTTTTTAAAGTACTAGGAAACATAAGATATTATATTTTGTTACTCTAGGACTTGAAGAAGAGCTTATGATGATGTTGTTTTACCCTTATCAAACCAGCAAAAGGGCCAGCCGATGGCTCACTTGGGAGAGTGTGGTGCTGATAACACCAAGGCCACAGGTTTGGATCAGTCCCTATATAGGGATGGTCAGTTAGCTCACTTGGGAAAGCATGGTGCTGGCAGCACCAAGTCAAGGGTTAAGATCCCCTTACCGGTCATCTTTGTAAAAAAAAAAAAAACCAAAAAAACAGCAGATAGATTTTTAAAAATAGTACCCAATGTTGAGCAAAGAGGTTTTTTCTTTAATAGTTATACCTTGTTTGAGTGTGTACCCCAGAATTCATGTGTCAGAAACTTACTCCCCAATGGGACAGCGGTGGGAAGGGGGGCCTAATGGGAGGTGTTTAGGCTGTGAGGGCTCTGCTTAATCTATCAT
>NW_007784323.1:0-592 GCF_000696425.1 Galeopterus variegatus
TAGTATTATTTTCTCTTTCTCGATGTCTTACAGCACCCTCTTTTTTCCTCCCTCGACCCCCATCCTAGCCACAACTTTTCTCATTTCCGTGCCTTGGCCCCCGTGCCTTCCAGCCCTCTTTGCTAGCTAACTGCTGCCCAAACATCACCTTCTCTATGGTGGTAACAGCTCCATACATGCTGTTTACTGTCTACTAGGCACTGTTATAAGAGCTTCAGCCTCACTCATCCTCATAACAATCCTCATTTTTCAGATAAGGAAACTGAGGCACAGAGAGGTGGAGTAACCCAGCCAAAGTCATGCAGCTGGTGAGCTGTGGAGCTGAGATTTGAACCCAGGCAGGGTGGCCCCGTCACTGCACTTCACTGCCTCCCCATGAAACCTCCTCTAACCGCCCCAGCCCATGCTGGGCTCTGGAGCCTCCTCTACACTCCTGTCATAGCCTTTACATTTCTCTATTGTTGCTCTTATCCCATCTTCTTATAATTACCTGTTTGTACTTCTGCTTTCCCCACAATGCTGAGAACTCCCTGAGACGAGGGACTGGACTTCTTTATCTTGGTGTCACCCACAGTATCCAGCACAGTGCTCA
>NW_007784323.1:2242-2804 GCF_000696425.1 Galeopterus variegatus
ATTACCACTCTGACTGTGGTTTGCTTGTGGGATGGAGAAGTTGTGATTGTAATGGGAAAACCTTATAGATTTTCCATTGTGGTAGAAATTGATCTTGTAGAGAGGCATGTTTTTCCAGCTGTGGCATCTCAGCATGATGGTTTCCCCTTTCTGGAGCACCAGATGAGGAGTCTGGAGCAGCAGCCACTCTGAAAGATACAGAAGGACCAGGAGGTCTTAGCTCAACTCTGAGACCCAGACCATCCTTGCTGGTGGGATGCATTGTGCAGAGGCAAGAACTTCAGTTTGGAATCAAACACTCCTGGTCTCTAATTCTGGCTCCATCATCTATGATCTCTGTAATCTTGAGCAAGTAATTGCATTCTTCTGGCCCTCAGTTTCCTCATCTGTGAAAATGGTCATGGTAATACCATGCATCCACAATAGTTCCTGTCACACAGTAGGTGCTCAGGCTATGCTTATCTTCTCTTTCCTTTCCTAGGAGAAGGGAGCAATAGCACTGTCCCGCCCAACAGGCCTCTGTAGGAAGGATACATGAGACCCTTTCCTGGGGGGAGGGAGG
>NW_007784324.1:0-297 GCF_000696425.1 Galeopterus variegatus
AAAAAAACCCAAAACAAGAAAATATGGCACCACTGAAGGAACACTATAATTATCAAATACTAGACCCCATACAACAGGAAACTCTTGGTATGTCTGGAAGGCAATTCTGAGTAACAATCTTAAAGTAACTCAGTGAGATACAAGAAAACTCAGACAACAGAACAAAATGAGAAAATCAATCCAGGACATGAAGGGGGAAATTTATGAAGAGATAAATACCATAAAAAATAATTTAACAGAACTCCTGGAACTGAAAGACTCATTCAATGAAATAAAAACTACAATTGAGAGTGTAAG
>NW_007784324.1:2367-2804 GCF_000696425.1 Galeopterus variegatus
AACAGGAAACATTACAACTGATACCACAGAAATACAAAGAATCATTAGAGATTATTATAAACAACTATACACCAACAAATTTGCAAGCCTGGAGGAAATGGATAATTTCAGGAAATATATAAACTACTAAGACTGAACCAAGAAGAAAGAGAAAACCTAAAGAGACCAATAACAAGCAACAAGATGGAAGTAGTAATTAGCAGTCTGCCAACAAAGAAAAGTCAAGAACCAGATGTCTTTACTGTTAAATTCTACCAAAGTTTTAAAGATGAATTAATATCAATTCTCCTAAAAGTATGTCAAAAAATGAAACAGAAGCCATTCTCCCAAACTCATTCTATGCGGCCATCATCACCCTGATACCAAAACCAGACATATATACAACAAAAAAAGAAAATTGCAGGCCAATATCCTTGATGAACATAGATGCAAAAAAT
>NW_007784325.1:0-409 GCF_000696425.1 Galeopterus variegatus
GATGCAATAGACAAGGGGTCTCCATAGAAGTTCATGAAAATATATGTATTATCTAATTCCACTTTCCTCAAACTTTTTGAAGTACCCTCATATGTACAATGAATGCCTTCTCCATGACAAGAGACATCAAATGTAATCAACCAGATATTAGGTGGTGGATATCTTCAAGAAATGGTACTATATTGAGAGTTCAAGGTTAGTCTCTAGTACTCTTGGTCAGACATGCAGCAGTGGTAGTGTTATGGAAACAGACGGGACAAGAAGCGATCAACAAACAGAGGGTTGGAGAGTCTGGTATTTATTATGCCAGTGGGCCCAGACAAACTCATGCTTAAAAATCTGGACCCCAAGCTCAGTTCTCATAAAGTTTTTATAAACAGACTCTTCCAGGGTTTTCTTTTTTTTTTTT
>NW_007784325.1:2432-2804 GCF_000696425.1 Galeopterus variegatus
GGAACTGGTATTTGATAGAAAGTCTAAGCATGTTCTACTTGGATGTTAATGTAGGTTGGTTCTTTTAGGAGTTTAAGCATCACACTTCTTACTTACATTTGAGAAATTGAGTCACAAAGAGTTTTACAAACATGATTTGTCCATATTTTCACAATTAATGGTATGTAAATATCAGTTTTCTCATTCCCTTATAAACAGAAAAATAATTCATATCAAACTATATTGGACAGGAAAGACAAACCTGTCACAAGTTCACAGTACTGAAGCAAAAAGAAAATCATCATTTTCTGTTTAATTTTCAAGTCTAGGACCCTTTGAAGTAGTGTATTGGTTTCTAGACAGTCCAACAATGCTGTTTGTGTCAAATAACTA
>NW_007784326.1:0-831 GCF_000696425.1 Galeopterus variegatus
CAATGCACTCAAGAAAGTCACATTACTTTATGTTCTTAGACTGCAAATATCTATTTTTTTTAAATCTTGAAAGGGAACTGAAGCCAGGTAGAGTTCATGGATAGCGTAGTTAAAAAATACTTATTCAAGACCCACTTATAGCCTTGCTTGGGATATGTGGTAGGTAGAGTTCTAAGACGAACCCAGGTCCCACCCCCGGTGTACAGGCTCTGCAGAATGCTCTTTCTTGGGTATTGGTGGGACCTATAAATCTGATGGGAAGTCAATCCTGTGAAAAGGTGAAGAGATTTTGATACAGCAATTCATGTTCCAAATTAGTTCATTCTGAGTTAATGGAGGAAAAAAATGATTATCCTGAGTGAGCTGAACTTAATCAGGTGAGAGTCCTTAAAAGAGGGACCTTGATCCTTCCTGAAGAGAGAGATGCTCTCCTGCTGGTCTTGAAGAAGCAAACAGCCATGTTGGGAACTGCCTATGAAGAAGGCTGGGAACTGTGGGTGGCCTCGATGGACTCCAGGAGCTGATGGCCTTAGTTCTTTAACCACAAGGATCTAAAAAGAGATAAAATGCAGGGAACTCGAATTCTGGCAACAACCTGAATGATGTTGGAAGAAAACCCTGTGCTCCAGATGAGAATACAGCCCAGCCCTCACCTAGATCGTAGCCCTGTGAGACCTTGAGCAGAGAACCCAACTAAACTATGCATGAAATAATAAACTGTGAAATAATAAATAAATGCTGTTTTAAGCAGTTAAATTTGTGGTAATTTGTTATGCAGCAATAGAAAAATAACACAACATACCTCTTTTTCAATCATCATGGATATATTTC
>NW_007784326.1:2490-2804 GCF_000696425.1 Galeopterus variegatus
AATATTCTGTTCTTCTAACATTACTCTGGTGGATTCAATCCGTAGTTTGTGCTATTCTTCCCTCAGCACCTGCTCTACCCTGTCCCCAAAACCCTGCACTTTGAGCATCATCAAACATCACTTATTCTATTGCTTTCCCCAAAGCCACATCTGTTGTTGTCTGAGATTCATCCACTAGTGCTACCACATGGTTTCTGGATCTTTTCTCTTTCTCTAGGAATAATACATTAATCTTTAAAAATTCTCCAGTGATATAACTATACTTCTATGAAGTTGTTACAACAAGCAAACGGAAAGGACATTCTTGGGGGGGA
>NW_007784327.1:0-815 GCF_000696425.1 Galeopterus variegatus
TCCAGAGAAGTTAACCACTTTGGGGCTTCTCACTGCTCAGAAGAGTTGGGCTTTGAATAATCCTTTGCAGCTCTGTCACCCAGGAGAAATGGGGTGACAAATACATGGGGGGGCAAAGCAACAAAAGTCTATTGTTGTATAGAAGACCATTCATTGTCCATTTATTTATGCACATGTGAGCTTATATTTTGCATACTGGAATAATTTTTAGCATAATTGTTAAATGTTTAGTTAAGAAGGAGGTAGTGAATATATCAAGGCACAGGTCATGAAATACCCTCAACTGTACACTTTAGAATCAAAGCATCCTTGACTATTTTTCTCAACAGCTGTTGGATTTACCTGTCACTTCTCACACATATACTTTTTTCTGTGTGGTATTTCACCTTGTCACCTTTATCCTTCTCCTTTATCATCCATTGTTTACACCTCCACAACACTCACCAGACCCTTTTGTGCTTTTTCTATGACACTTCATTAATCATTTGGAAATTTTTATAAATTTCAAATAAATACCATCTACATTTCTATTATTTCTTGAGATGTTTTTAAATTTTATTTTTAGTCAAAAATTTCTATATAATCTAAAATAAAATAATCAGCTGAGTTTCCTTTACTGTTATTTTATAATCAAATGAGTTTTCTTCTTCTTTTCTTCTTCTTATCATCATCATCATTATTATTATCATTATCATTATTATCATTATCATTATTATTATTTTTTTTTTATTATTATTATTACTACAGAGGTCTGCAATGCACCTGAACACCCACTTAGATTGCCAGCTTGAAGTGCTCTGACGTCTTGGTCTTCC
>NW_007784327.1:2340-2804 GCF_000696425.1 Galeopterus variegatus
TAGGAACATTCAACATTATCTTCACTTGCTATTCAAAGATCCACAGTACTTTGTTGTTATCTCTTTCTTCCTATTGCTACCAAGAGTTGAGACTGTTCGCATTTCAGTTAGAGTTCTTCCTAAGAAGTCATTCCTCTGCTCACTTCACCAAACTTAACTTTTCTAGTACCAGAAAGTTGTACCCAAGAAGCAGTCCTCTCCAGAATTTTACAAAATGCACCATAACCACATGAGCTTTGGTCCATGGAGAGTTAACTTATATCTGGTCTGAACATTTCTAACAAGAGAATATTTACTAACCCCGATTGAGCCCCATTATTTTTTAAGTTCCTTTGATTTAAGTTATTAAAATTTAAATGATGTGTAAATAATTGGACTGATGATCAGACAAAACCTAGGCTTACTGAACAAACAAATATGCCAGAATATGGAAATAGAGGTGGATTAAAACAGAAAAAGCACAT
>NW_007784328.1:0-339 GCF_000696425.1 Galeopterus variegatus
TGCACAGCCAACTTATTATGGGGTATGTCATCCATACTAGTACTTTGGTAGTTCCTGTGATAGCTTCAGTGGCCATCAAGGCAGAATACACAGCTGCTAACTGTTTTTTCTATTAGAGAATAGTGTACTTCAGTGCCCATGCAGAGCTGAGACCAGAATCCTACAGGTGCTCAGAATTGGTCTTGTCTCTGCCACAAACCCCATCCTAACCCCTCTTGGGTTGTAAGTACATCTAATTCAAAAGACTTGGGATCAGCCGTTTGTAAAGCCTGTACTTGCTGTATTGTCCTTTTTGTAGCCTGGTAAGGCAGTTCTACTTCCTCAGTCCAATCCAAGGGG
>NW_007784328.1:2363-2804 GCF_000696425.1 Galeopterus variegatus
GTTTTAGCATGGAGTTGCTAATAATATTGGCTTATAACCTTTTCTGTTTCTATAGGGTCTAAAGAAATAGCATCCTGCTCCTTACTGAATCAGTGCTTATAATTGTCTTTTTGTTCTTTCTTTGTCTTATGTGTTGTCTAGGACATTCACTATAATATTAAATAATATTACTTCACTTCTTGTTCCTGATTTTAAAGGACTAAGTTTCAGTATTTCACATTCCATATGGTGTTTGCTGTAAAATTTTATAGCTAATAATTTTTAGATAATTCTTCAATTAAGTTATAATAAAGCATCTATTGTGATGATAATGTATTTTTCTCCATTAAGATGATAATGTATTTTTCTCAATTAAAACAGTGAGAATTTCAAGCTATAAGTTTCCCATAGGCATTTCCTACACTTTTGATTAATAATACTTTCATTAACTTTTATTTCTGA
>NW_007784329.1:0-2804 GCF_000696425.1 Galeopterus variegatus
CAGCAGATTTCTCAGTAGAAACCTTACAGGCTAGGACACAATAGGGTGATGTATTCGAGGTGCTGAAAGAAAAAAACTCCAGCTAAGAATAATATATCTAGAAAAGCTATGATTCAGGATTGAAGGAGAAATAAAGTCTTTCACATACAAATGAAAACTGAGGAATTCATTACTACTAGACTGGCCTTACAGGAAATGTTCAAGGGAGTCCTACATCTGGAAGTGAAAGAAATATAACCACCATCAAGAAGACATACGAAGGATAAATTCACTAGTAAAGGATAAAATTTATCACTACAGAAAACACCAAACTGCAATGATAAACCATAAGAGAGGAAGAAAGGAACAAAAGATATACCAAACAACTGGAGAACTATCAACAAAATGGCAAGAATAAGTCTTCACCTATCAATAGTAATCTTGAATGTAAATGGATTAAATCCCCCAATTAAAAAATAGAGATTGGGTGAATGGGTAATCCTATTATATGCTACCTTCAAGAAACTCACTTTACCTACAAAAATGCACATAGACTGAAAGTGAACCAGGCAAACAGAAACCAACAGCAAGCAGAAGTAACTATACTTATATCAGATAAAATAAACTTTGAGTCAAAAAATGTAAAAAGAGCCAAAGAAGGTAACTGTATAATGTTAAAGGGTCAATTCAGGAAGATGATAATAACAGTTGTAAATAGAAATTCACCCAACATTGGAGCACCCAGATATATAAAGAAAATATTATTAGATCTAAAAGGAGAGATAGACCACAATACAATAATAGTTGGGGACTTCAACATCCCATTCTCACCATTGGATAGTTCGTCTAGACAGAAAACTAACAAAGAAGCGTTAGATTTAAACTGCACTATAGACCAAATGGACCTCACAGACCTTTATAGATCATTTCATCTAACAGCTCCAGAATACATATTCTACTAATCAGCACATGGAACATCCTCCAGGATTGACCATATTTTAGGCAACAAAACAAGTTTCAACAAATTTTTAAAAATTAAAATTGAATCAAGTATCTTCTCTGATCACAATGGAATAAAATTAGGAATCAATGGAAGAGAAACTCTTTAAAGTGTAAAAATACATAGAGACTAAACAACATGCTCCTGAATGATCAATGGATCAAAGAAGAAATTAAGAAAGAAATTTTAAAATTTCTTGAAACAAATGAAAACAGAAACACAACACACCAAAACTTATGGGATACAGCCAAAGCAGTACTAAGAAGCAAGTTTATAGCAATAAATGCCTGTACCAAAAAAGTAGAGAGATTTCAAATAAACAACCTAACAATGCATCTTAAGGAACTAGAAAAGTAGGAATAAACCAAATCCAAAATCAGCTGGGGGGGGGGAGATCAGAGCAGAAATAAATGAAATTGAGAAAAAAAAATACAAAAGATTGACAAAATACAATGTTAGCTTTTTGAAAAGATAAACAAAATCAACAAGTCATTAACTAGACTAACCCTTGCCGAGAGAGAGAGAGAGAGAGAGAGAGAGAGAGAGAAGACAAATAAAATTGGAAATAAAAAAGAAAACATCACAACTGATCTACAAAAATACAAAGGCTCATTAGAGATTATTATGAACAACTATATGCCAAGAAATTGGAAAATATAGAGGGAATAGATAAATAGATAAATTCCTGGACACCTACCATCTACTAAGATTGAACCAAGAAGAAATAGAAAACCTGGACACACCAATCACAAGTAATGAGATTGAATCAGTTAAAAAATATCCCATTAAAGAAAAGCCTAGGACCATATTGCTTCACTGCCAAATTCTGCCAAACGTTTAAAAAATAATTAATACCAATTCTTTTCAAACTCTTCCAAAAAATTGGAGTTGAGAGAACTCTTCCAAACTCATTCTATGAGACCAGCATTACCCTGATTCCAAAACCAGACAAGGACACAACACATAAAGAAACTATATATTTAAAAAATAATTAATACCAATTCTTTTCAAACTCTTCCAAAAAATTGGAGTTGAGAGAACTCTTCCAAACTCATTCTGTGAGACCAGCATTACCCTGATTCCAAAACCAGACAAGGACACAACACATAAAGAAACTATATAAGCCAATATCCCTGGGAACATTGATGCAAAAATCTTCAACAAAATACTAGCAAACCAAATCCAGCAGAATATAAAAAAGATTATTCACCATTATTCAAGTGGGGTTTATCCCAGGGATGCAAGATTGGTTTAATACACGCATCACATCAATAGAATGAAGAACAAAAACCATATGATCATCATCTAATTGATGTAGAAAAAGCATCTGATAAAATTTAACATCCCTTCATGATAAAAACCCTCAATAAATTAGGCATAGAAGGATCATACCTAAACACAATAAAGGCCATTATGACAAATGGACAGGTAATACACTGAATGGAGAAAGCTGAAAGCTCTTCCTCTATAACTGAAACAAGACAAGAAAGCACACTCTCTACACTCTTATTGAATATGGTACTGAAAGTCTTAGCTAGAGCAATTTGGCAAGAGAAAAAATAAAGGGCATCCAAAGTGGAAAAGAGGAGGTCAAATTTTTCCTGTTTGCAGATGACATGATCTTATATATAGAAAACCCTAAAATATCTACCCAAAACTCCTAGAATTGATAAATGTATTCAGTGAAGTTGCAGGATACAAAGTCAACAAAGATCAGTGATATTTCTACACACCAATAATGATCAAGATAAAAGAGAAATCAAGAAAGCAATCCTATTTATAATATGTACAAAACTTATGTAAAATACCTAGGAATTAATTTATC
>NW_007784330.1:0-426 GCF_000696425.1 Galeopterus variegatus
TTTTTATGGCTTAGTAGTATTCCATTGTGTGTGTGTGTGTGTGTGTGTGTGTGTGTGTGTGTATATATAATCACATTTTTTCTTATCCAGTCACCTGTCAATGGACATTTAGTTTGGTTTTGTAGCCTGGCTATGGTAAATAGAACTGTGATACACATGTGAGTGCAGGCATCCATTTGACTTGATGATTTCCAGTTCTCTTTATATATACCCACTAGTGGGAATGCTGAATCATGTGGTAGTTTCATCTGGAGTTGTCTGAGAAAACTTCATCCTGTTCCCTGTAATGGCTATACTAATTTACAGTCCCAAAATACAGACATATTCTCCTTTCTCCACATTCTCGACATTTGCATCCAACAAGGGATTCATATTCAGAATACATGAAGAGCTAAAACAGCTTTATAGCAAAAGACAAACAAACAA
>NW_007784330.1:2385-2804 GCF_000696425.1 Galeopterus variegatus
CCCATTTATAGATTACATTAATTGATTATTGAATGTTGATGTGGACTTGCATACCTGGAATAATTCCTACTTGGTTGTGTATATAATTCTTTTTATACATCATTGGATTCGATTTGGTAATATTTTGTTGAGTATTTTCGCATCTATGTTAATGAGAGATATAGGTCTGTATATATATATTTTTTCTTGTAATATCTTTGGTCTTTTAATACTCAAATTTTCACTTTGCTCCTGATATTCTCATATGTTGTGTCATTATGATTATGTTTTGAAGTCTTTGAATACATTTAATATAGCTTTATTAAAGAACTTGCATGCCAATTCCACTATCTTGATTCTATTTTTATCTTCATTCTGTATTATTTTTTCCTGTTTCTTCAAATATCTAACATGTATGTTTATTTGCTGCACATTGTTGA
>NW_007784331.1:0-380 GCF_000696425.1 Galeopterus variegatus
CACTCGAATCTTCGAACTCTGATTCAAGTCTCGTAAGGTGTATGTTTTCTGCCCTTCGCTATCAGGGCATTTTCACACTCTGTGAACACTAGATGGGGCTATTGATCCTTGCAAAGCGTTCCTGCAGGGTGTGAAATTGTTCTTTCTTTCTTTATTTATTTCTGAGATTCCGCCTCCTTTTGACGGTCCCCTCCCCACTCTGTGTGCTCAGGACAGGGCTGAGGCGTGTCTTCTACAAACCTTGACTTTCAGTTGAGTCATCAAAGTTGTACCCTGCCCCGCCCTGCCCAGCAGGTGTCCTGACTCTCCGACTGGCGGGAGTGAACTCCTCGGGGGAGGGTCCCTCAGCACACAATACCTCTTTGACTTTCCACGGCACG
>NW_007784331.1:1463-2804 GCF_000696425.1 Galeopterus variegatus
GATCTGGGCGGGCACCTCTTCCCTGCCCCCCCCGACGCTGGCCGGGGGCTCCCCACACTACCAGCTCCATCTGAGATCCACGGGGAGAGTGGGATTGTAGGCCGGTCCACAGGCCCCGGGGTGCCCCGTGTCAAGGTAAGCAAATGGCACGTCTCAGTGCGGAGCCACACCAAGCAGAGATGGCTGGCCTGCCCTCACTAAGCCGGCCGACTCCGCCCCCGCCTGAGAAAATGGAGGCAGCTTTGTTGTGGGCGCCGAGCCTGGTGTGGTAGGCGGGAGCCAGGCGGGCGGGGAGCAGTCAGGCTTCGCCCGGCAAGTGGGGCTGGGCTGGGGGGTGACTCACAGAGCTCGCAGAGTTGGGCCAGTCCAGCGCGTTTCACTCCGTTTCTGCTGGCTTTCTTGGCCTTTGTTGTCTGGGCTGCTCGCCCGTTCCCGCAGCAGGGCTTGGGTGCTCTCAGGAGTCCTCTTCTGTGTCGGCCCCAAAACCTCAAACCTGCTGCCACTTGTTTGTCGATGTAAGATCGTTGTTGAAAGAATTATTCGCCTTTTGTTGCTCTTGGAAATGCAATTAATACTCTGGTATCACTGCACACACCTCTCAGGATCGCGCTATCTCCTGGCACGGCCGCTCCAGACCCGTCGCCATCTTGAATCTGGTCGTGTCAAGATACAAAATAGCACTCCATTAATTAAATGATTTTCCTAACTCCACTCTCTCCTCAGTTGATTGGTTGCCATTGATGATTACACCTTGCCACAAATATCTACCATGACTTTCTTGGCTCCTCTCAATTAGGTCATTGACTATCTGGACATCTGGAAGGCTCTGGTTTGGGTGTTCTTTGATAATCCATGGTTCTGCTCCTTTCTCCAACTTGAGGATCACCTCAGGTTTACTAATGCAGTGCCTGGAGATTTATCCATCTTTTCTTACTCTTGGAGATGCATATGGCACTCTGGCAGCTTAGCTTCAGGGAAGCACAATCCAACCCAGGAATCAGAGGAGCAGCTGGAGACAGCGGCAAAGCCCGGAAGCTCCACTCAAAAGCTTTTTAAAGAGTTTCAGGAAACCAGGTCTTCTCCATTTTGCCTGGTTATATACCTCAAAACTTAACATCATTAAGAAAAAAAAAAAGAAAGAAAGAAAGAAAAAAAACCCTGGACCAATATGTCCCAAACTGTTATCAGTGGTTGCCTCTTGCAGGTGAGGTTATATAAGACTCTCTCTTTCTGATTCAGACATTTTTATTTTCAAATGTTTTAAGCCCGCATGTACATATTACTTTTATAATCAGAATAAAAGCAATAAAAATACAAAAGTCATTACAGCTTCCTTTTCTT
>NW_007784332.1:0-331 GCF_000696425.1 Galeopterus variegatus
ATAGCATCAGATGAGGAGTGTTTCAGGGGTCTGCACAACCATGGAGATACTCTGACCAGTCTCTCTGCAACAATTACCCATAAAAACCCCAAGGATTTGAGATGAATTCAAAAGCCCTGTCTCCCTCCTCACACACCTCCTTAAGATCACATAAGACACCTCCTCTCTTTCACTTAGATTCCAACTTGCAGAGAAATGGGAGCAGGGCAAAAAAATAATTAATTAATTATAAAAGCTAAAGAACAAGTTTAGAACACAGGAGTTTGAGTACTGGACCAGACCCACGGATGGGGTAGAGACTCACTTCAATAATCAGAACAGTATTAGAGAA
>NW_007784332.1:2223-2804 GCF_000696425.1 Galeopterus variegatus
CGAGGAAGAGGGGCAAATAAATGGTCTGTGGAAGTTTGATATGTGCTGTCATCAGAAGAATTTGCAGAGAGGAAACTCAACCCATGTTAAGGGAATTGGAAAAAGCTTTCTGGATGAACTGACATCTGAAACAAGCTTTGAAGGACAAGAAAAAATTGGTCTATGCTATGAACTGCATTGTGTCCCTCCCAGAATTCATATGTTGAAACCCTAACCCTAAAGTGATGGTATCTGGAGATAGGGACTTTGAAGGTAATTAGAGTTAGATGAGGAATGAGGTATGCAAAGAGGAAGAGAGAGATCACTCTTTCTGCCATGTAAGGACACAATGAGAAGCTGGTGGGCTGTCTGCAAGTCAGGAATAGGGTCCTCATCAGGAACCAAATTACCTGGTGCCTTGATCTTGAACTTTCCAGTCTTCAGAGCTATGAGAAATAAATGTCTGTTGTTTAATCCACCTAGTCTGTGGTATTTTGTTAAAGCGGCCCATGCTGACTACTACAGTCTAGTAACAAAGGGAAGGAATGGGCACTCCAGGCAGCAGGAACAATAGCAGAGTCCCAGAGGATGAGAGAGATTGT
>NW_007784333.1:0-1582 GCF_000696425.1 Galeopterus variegatus
CCAGTGAGCGGCCGGTCTGTATGTGGGATCCGAACCCTCAGCGGGAGCGCCGCCGCGCTTCACAAGCGGCGCACTGTAGCAGTGCGCCACCGGGCCGGCCCCTGCATATTTAAAATTCTTCAAGCTTTTGTTTTTTAGGTGAACCTGCCCTCAAATCTTGATCAGAAAAAGTTGTCCATAGTCTGCCTTCCACAATTTGGGGAAAGAAGTTTCAGGGGCTCTTTTTCTAATATATTCCAGCATCATAGAGAACTTGCTGACCAGAAATTCTGACATCTATTTTAAGTATATCCTGTTTTGAAAATTATTGTTGACTCCAATTTGCCATTGATTACATGTTGTTATTTAAATTACTAGTTTTTTGCGGGAAGAAGCATCAATTTAAATTACTAGTTTTATGTGGGAAGAAGCATCATCCTTATGTGACTGTGTAACACACTGATATAGATTAAATATGTGAGAAGTTATTTAAATTACTAGTTTTTTGCGGGAAGAAGCATCATCCTTATGTGACTGTGTAACACACTGATATAGATTAAATATGTGAGAAATATTAGTTCTTCTATCAAATATATTGGTACGAACCAAATAAAATTAGAATGCTTTTACTATGTATGTAGCTACCTAGAGAATAGGTAAATAAGTAAAACCAATATCTTTTTATAATGAAGATCCTGTGTCTCAGTCACGGAACAAAGGTCAAGTCTATTGGATAGGGCAATTAATGCTCTGTGTATTTAAAATTTTGTTTTAAGAGTAACGACTTTTAAATATTAAATCTTTCTGGTACTGTAATTCAATTTTTAAAATTATTTTTAATTGGCATTTTTGTACTAATGATTCCTTCTAATGTTTTCAGTGATCAATTTTTTATGTCATATAGAGATCATTTTTTGTTATTGAATTTTATTATGTTTTGTTTTATAATATAACAAATCATGCATTTATTATTACTATTTTTAATAGAAACCCTCTGAATGTTTAATAGAAAACCCTATCCAAAAAATGATTTGCTGTTTATTATTATGGGCACTAATTTTTATTTTAACTAAATGTGTTGTGAAAAATGCAGAATGCTGTGATTTTGGAAATTCCAGAGAATTTCTTGTGTCCCAATCCTGAAGATCAATATCAGGAATCTGCACCTCTAAATTATAAACCAGAAATATTCTGGGGGCCAGTACTAGGGAAAGAGATCAACACGACGCCTGGGAGACAGGCGAGAAGTTGGAGGGTTAAGCCAAGTTCAATTACAGGGTGTCAGGACTGAAGACACTGGGAGCAGAATGGCATGGATACCAGAATTGGAATCCTGAAGACTCATCAAAGTCAGGAAACATCAGAGGCAAATGAGCGGGCAGCAGAAGGGGAGTTAAAAAGGAAACTAATTCCAGGGGTCAACATCTTCTGGAATCAAGATTGCTTTAAAATGGCTGGGCATGAATCTCTGTGGTCCCTTGAGGCAAGAGATCTTAAAGTGGCAGCCTAATGTCGAGTGCTGCCTCCTGCAGAGTTTAAAAAACTGAGGATATACATTTGATAAATTCATCTTTGGCAATAGACCATTGGGAAATGGCAATAG
>NW_007784333.1:2415-2804 GCF_000696425.1 Galeopterus variegatus
ACTGAGGATATACATTTGATAAATTCATCTTTGGCAATAGACCATTGGGAAATGGCAATAGGAAAGAAATCTGTTCCCGTGATCAAAACTTTTCTTGCTGTTTTTTCCCCCCCCTATCTTTCTCCTTCTATAGGAGAGGGAAAGAAAGTATTCTTCATTCAATTGAAGCTAGGGACTTTCCATATGATTTTTTGTAGAAATTGAGGGTGTCTGCCAGAAACAAGGATTGGCATCTGGTCCTCGTTTAGACTTCTGTATCGTTTCTGTGACTACATGGGCAGGAGGAAAAGAGTGGTAGAGAGAAATGTTGGGAAGAGAGAAGTAGAACGGCCCACGAACTGCTTGGTGTGGCGCAGATGTGGTTTGTTCCTCTGGGTCTCTGCAGTCTG
>NW_007784334.1:0-621 GCF_000696425.1 Galeopterus variegatus
CTAGATCGATTAGCTTTCTCTGATGAGTTTACTCAGATCGATGATCTCACTCTGATGAATTCACTTAGATCGATGTGCTTGGTCTGATGTGTTTTCTGAGATCGATGGGCTTGGTATGATGAGTTTACATTGATCGATGTGCTCGGTCTGATGAGTTTACTTAGATGGATGAGCTCATTGTGATCAGTTTACTTAGGTCGATGAGCTAGTTCTGATGAGTCTACTTAGATCAATGAGCTTGGTCTGATAAGATTACTTAGATCAATGAGCTCTGTCCGATGAGTTTATTTGGTCGATGAGCTCGGTCTGATGAGTTTACTTATATCGATGAGCTTGTTTTGATGAGTTTAATTAGATTGATGAGCTCAGTGCGAGGAGTTTACTTAGATCGATGAGGTTGGTCAGATCATTTTAGTTACATCGATAAGCTTGGTCAGATTAGTTTTCCTTAATCGATTAGATTGGTCTAATTAGTTTTCTGAGATTGATTCGCTTGGTCTTATTACTTTACTTTGATCAATTATTCTGGTCTGATGAGTAATCCTACATCGATTAGCTTAGTCTGATTATTTTTCCTAGATTGATAAGCTTGGTCTCATTAGTTTTGTAGATCGATTAGCT
>NW_007784334.1:2579-2803 GCF_000696425.1 Galeopterus variegatus
GCTTGGTCTGATGAGTTTACTTAGATCGATGAGCTTGGTGCGAGGAGTTTTCTTAGATCGATGAGGTTGGTCGGATGATTTTGGTTAGATCGATATGCTTAGTCTGATTAGTTTTCTCAGATCGATTCGATTGGTCTGATTAGTTTTAATTGATCGAATAGTCAGGACTGATTAGTAATCCTACATCGATTAGCATAGCCTGATTTTTTTCGTAGATCGATTAG
>NW_007784335.1:0-427 GCF_000696425.1 Galeopterus variegatus
CAGATTCTCAGGCAGTATCAAAACCTATTGAATCAGAAACTCTGGAAGGTGAGGCCTAACAACGTGTGGTTTAACAGGTCTTCCAGGTCACATACACTACATTTGGAGACTCACTGACCTAGACAGTGTGATGTAAGTGTCAAGGCTGCAGCAGCTCTTTCTAAAGGATGCGCACCTGGGATTGTCCTGTCCACGTCATGAAGTGCTGGATCCAGGCTACTTTTACCTGCAGATTTCTCAGTTCAGCAAGACAATTTGTATTGGGTTTTCTGTCACTTGAAACATAAAGAATCCAGCTAGTCTTCAACAGAACTACCCCTGGAAGACAAAGAGTGTGAGGGGATGATGAAGATTCTGGTGAGAAGTTGGTTTGACACCATGTTAGAAACGTGGAATGAGAGATGGTCCCAGAATACATCACTTAAAC
>NW_007784335.1:2322-2803 GCF_000696425.1 Galeopterus variegatus
CATGTAACTTTCTGGAAAATGCAACATAAGCTGCTACACAGAAATTAAAGTACTCTTATAACAACTATAAAACTGCCTGAGATGTTAAGAATCCATGATCTTTTTTTCCTCCTTTAATCAGAATTATCTCAGATGCACATACCCATTTTTATCTGTGGGTATTCCATATGTTTGTAATGTTATTGTATGCATAGTGGGTTTTTTTCTGTGAATAAATATGCAATACTGATTACATGGTGAATAAATGACCACCTCAGGGTAAAGGGTTGAAACCATGCTTTACATTTGTTAAAAGGTTGTTACTTTCCCAAAATATTTTCACATACATGTACCATTGCATTTTCAAACTGAGTATAAACAGCATGTGTCTGATATTTGCATAAAGCTGACAGCAAAAAATACATAAAAGGTATAAAATCAAAAGAGATTCAAGCCATTTCTTTGGGGTGTTCAATTTCAATTGTAATTTTTTTCTGTTTTT
>NW_007784336.1:0-206 GCF_000696425.1 Galeopterus variegatus
ACTTAATATCATTGGATATCATTCCATGTTAGAACATATGGCCCAGTGCCATTTTTTAAATAGCTGCATATATCACATTTTATGAATATACTCTTGTTTACTGAAAATTCACACATTTTTTCTTATTAAAACTAGTGCTTCTTTGAACATACTTTTATTTATTTATTTATTTATTTTTTGAACATACTTTTATAAATAAATATATG
>NW_007784336.1:1869-2803 GCF_000696425.1 Galeopterus variegatus
AGAGAGAGACAAACTCAGGCACTGGAGTTTCCTCTCTGAGACTTTCCTGTTGGGGGCCTCAGGCACTAGGCTGGGCACTGGGAACATGGTGATGAAGAAGACTGTAAGGAGGAAAATATTGAAGTCATAATGAATTCATGTCAAATGTGCAAGATGCTGCCACAGAGCAGTGTGAGTGCTAAGGGGGCTGAGAGAACTGTGCGTGGTTGGGAAGTCAGAAAGGGCTTCTCTAAGCAAGCGATGTTTAGCTAAGATCCAAAGGAGGGGTCGGAGTCAGCTGGGAATGGGGGAGCCTTTGGGTAAAGGGCGGGAGGAAGTTTGCAGAGCTGAAAGAAGGCCAGTATGGCTGGTGCATACTGGGTGAGGGAGAGAGTGGTGGAACTGAAACTGCAGAGGCAGCAGGGAGTGGGTAGAATCTTGAATGTCAATATAGAAATGTGAGCACTATTTTAAGGCACACAGAAAATTATTGAAATCATTGAAGGGTTTTCAGTGGAAAAGTGGCCTCATTATTTTTTCACCTTTTTTTTCTGTCCTCCTCTCTTCTCTCCTCTCCTTCTGCAACTCTAATAACATGTTTGTTGGACTGGTTGACACTGTCCACAGGTCACTAATGTTCTGCTCGTTTTTTGTCAGTTTGTTTTTCTCTCCATTCGTCATTTTCGGCAGTTTCTATTGCCATGCCTTTAAGTTCACTGATCTTTTCTTCTGCAGTGTCTAATCTGCTGTTTATCCCCTCCAGTGGAGTGTTCATCTAGACATTGTAGTTTTCATCTCTAGAAGTTCTATTTGAGTCTTTTTTTAATCTTTTATTTCTTTCCTCACCTTGTTCTTGTTTTACTCTAAGTTCTTGAAACAGATGGAGCATATTTATTTCCTTTTTTTTGTCTTTTTTACTGACCGGTAACGGGATCGCAACCCTCGGTGTTGCGCC
>NW_007784337.1:0-322 GCF_000696425.1 Galeopterus variegatus
TCCGGAGCCCACATCCCCAAGGTGAGCAGCTGCTGGGTCTGCGAGAGTGCCCTGGGTCCCCAGCTGCGCAGCCAAGCGCCCAGGCCAGACCAGCATCGGTTCTGGAGGCCATCGGGTTACTTGCAAAGAGTGGACAAGGTCTCAGGGACTTTCCTCAGTGCTGGGTGGGCTGTCCCCTTCCACACTCCTCCTGGCCAGGTGCCCCCACCCCCGTGCCAGGGAACCATTCCGTGCCTCTGACCGCAGGCTGGGGACAGGAGCCTGCAAGTTCCGGCTGCTGGAGTGTCCCTTGGCTGTCATCAATGGACTGCATCTGAGGGAA
>NW_007784337.1:2378-2803 GCF_000696425.1 Galeopterus variegatus
CCACCTCAGCCTGCTCCACCCACCCCACCCCCACAACTACTTTTCTTAATTGTCAATCTGAGGATGTCACCTTGAAACCTGGGATGACTTGGCACCCAGGCTCCAGCATAAGGTTTGAGCTCCTTGGCTGGGGTCTGAGCTGTCACCCTCTCCTGACAGGACGCTCTAGCTCATCTCACCCGCTACACACCCTCGTGTCAGGAGGTCCCCAGCATGAGATCTTTCAGCCTCCATGTGCTGGCATGCATGGCTCCCTCCTTCCCTCTTGGTGGGACTCCCTCTGCTCTCTCCGCAGTGATGGAGAGGGTGCTTCCTCCTGCACAAGCTGGTGAGTTACACGTCGGTCCTCCCTGCAGGGCACTTTCCATGTGAACAGAGCCCCAAGAGAGGTTTTGAGGTTTCTTACAGGCAGTGCTGCAGCACAC
>NW_007784338.1:0-308 GCF_000696425.1 Galeopterus variegatus
CCTCAGGATCTCGGATTGGCTACGACCATAAAAGTTGTCTAATCCAGCCAAACCCTTGGACACCACACCTAATAAGAGGTGAAGAGCTTGGGATTTGGGTTGGGCAGACCTGTCTGATTCCCAGCTCCAGCGCTCCCCAGCCTCGGTGTGCCTTTCCGTGAGTGGCATGACAGCTCTATCAGCAGTGGTATCACGAGGATGAGAGGAGACGGGCTGACACAGAGGACACACTACATGCGTGGAGGACAACGCTGTCCGGCTCAGCCGTTTATCCCTGTCACCCACAATGGGGGGAAGCTCATTACCTC
>NW_007784338.1:2475-2803 GCF_000696425.1 Galeopterus variegatus
GCAAAGAGTGCTGTGAAGAACATGGGACAGGGTATTGAGTAAGACATGCGACAGGGAGAGAAGGCTCTTTCTTAGAAAGTGACCTTTGATCAGACACCAAACAACAAGAAAGAATGAGCCAGATGAAGAGCTCACAGGAGCACATGCACAAGAACAAGCAAAGGGTGGCAGGTGCAAAGCCCCAGGGTTGAATGACTGGCACATGCAAAGACCAGCGAGAAGGCCAGTGCAGCCAGCAGGGCGGGCAAGGGAAGAGCTGTAGGAGGAAGGCTGGAGAGGGCGGTGATGGAGTTTGGACATGTTGTCCTCATGAAAACTCATGTGGAAA
>NW_007784339.1:0-2803 GCF_000696425.1 Galeopterus variegatus
GTGTGTGTGTTCATGTGTGTGCTTACAAATAGAAAATAGGCAATGGAAACTAGAAAGGGAATCTCATTTCTTTTTTTTTTTTTTTTGTCTTTTGTCTTTTTTTCCGTGTCCGGCAACGGATCGCAACCCTCAGTGTTGCCCCCGTACCGGACCAGGGACCGGCAACGGGATTGCAAACCTCGGTGTTGCTCCCGCACCTCACTCAGCCAGTGAGCGGGAGCCGGTCTGTATGTGGGATCCGAACCCTCAGGCGGGAGCGCCGCCGCGCTTCCCAAGCGGCGCACTATCCAGTGCGCCACCGGGCCGGCCCCGGGAATCTCATTTCTAATGAGCAGATTCCTACTTACACAAATGAAACTTAAGCTCTGCATTGTGAGTCTACTAACAGGATACTAGGACCAGCTCTGTGTTTGATTGACTAACTAAATGAACTTGATTTCACTTAAACTCTCAGTTGCCTCATGAGTTGTATAAAAAGGTTGGCCCCAAACAGTAGTTTAAAACTCTAGCTGCAAACTGGAAAGTTCCCCAGGAATCTTAAAAAAATACTGATGCCTCAGCCAAACTCCAGTTGAATAAATTAGAATCTCTGGAAGTGAAGCCCACACATCAGTATGTGGAGTAGTTTTTTTAAAGTGAAACCCGAAAGTGATATTCGAACATGGTTTAAAACCACTGAACTAGATCTTTGCTACTCAGAGTATCGTCTGTGGACCAGCATCATTATCAATTAATATTTAGAAATGCAGAATCTCAGGCCATTCCACAGACCTACCGAATTACAATCTGCCTTTTAACATGTCCAGGTCATTTGTTGGTACATTAAAGTTGGAGAGATACTTTCCAGATGATCCTTGTGTCCCTTTCAGGTCTAAATGCTATGGATCATACACTCATTCCCAGTAACTATGCATCTTTCTATGAGGCTGTCATTCAGAATCTTCATTGTTCTCTGTCTTGGTTTTCCCATGTGCACCTTAATAATCCACACAGTTCCATAAAGGAATGTGGATCAAATGGTATTGATCTCTACAGACAGTGTCTGATGTTTTTCTCTGAGAATACTCATGTTTGCAAACATGTGCCAGTCACGTCCACAGAGAAAATACTCAGCTACCAAGAACTTCTCTTCTCTGAAAGGCCCAGTAATTTTCACTGCTCTGAAAGGCCCAGTAATTTTCTTGACAGCTATCTTTGGCCCACCATGATTTACTTTCCTAGCTGACTCCTAGGTATTCCAGTTCTAACTGCATTTTCATGGTCTCATTTTTACATTTCAAATATTCATTCACCTGGAATTGTCTATGTCAATCTTAGAGAACATTTACACAATTGAACGAGGCTCAAGATAATGTGTAGATGTATAATGTCTATGGGAAAAGTCCTCAGGTTTCTTGGGGACAAATTGCTTTCAGATGTGTCTGAAATATCCTGGGTCTTGGAGAGTCCATGTCTAAAAGGGAATGAGAAGAAGCGAAGATATTTTCTAGTTGTAATTGAAATTTAGGATCCTAAATTGGGCCAAAAAAAACAAGTTGCAGTACTTATATCCTTCCCACGGATCTGGGGAGCCCATAGATGTTTAAGGAAGTGGTGATCCAAACACATTTTTGGCACACCCAAGGCTGCCTTTGTTGCTGTGAGTTCCATATCCATTTCCCAAATCAGAAGACTTTGTGTGATTGTTAGTAGCATGCACTGTTCTCTGTTGAGACTCTGCTCAAGTGACTTGCCATCTAGCAGGAGAGACAGATTCATAAGCACTTAGTCTGATTTCAACAAAAGCAGTACTCAGTGATGGCTTTGCAAAGACAGAGAAAGGGATATTTACCTCTTTCTGAGGTTCGTAAAAAACTTCTTGGACTAACTCTTGTTCTTTAACCTGAAATGTTGGCAGAATCATAGTCCTGTTAGTTCCTCTACTCAGAGAATACTCCCAGGACTGTCTACTCTGAGAGCAGGCCTAGCCCAGGAGGGGCTCTGTGACCACTCCTGCAGTGTGCAATAGTGCTGGCTGCACACCCTGGGGGAAGGCTCAGGCCCAGGACCACCAAACAGTTCTTATATTTCAAGTCATGGTAATTCTGCAAAAGCCAATGAGAGGGAATGTGTGACTGTGAAATTTCCAGCTGACTACCAAATTGGTACTCTGGAAACAGGAAGTTTTATGCGATAGGGGCCCGAGAATGTGCTATGCATGTTTACTGTCTTATCAAGAATGAGTTTGTTTTAGGTGTCTTGTCAGTTGCATCTGTGAAGGTCATCAATTATTGACTGCCCTGTAGGTGAGATCTAGCCCCTGTCTTTTCCAGGGACTACCTGAGGACAGATTAGACTCAGAGAGCCAGAGGTATGGAGCTTTATTATACCCTTTTCCTGTGTATGTGTTGGCTGATCAGGTACCTGTGCTGGTGCATAGATGTATGTTTAAAGAGCCTCTACACCTACCACTATAAAATTTTGTAGAATAACACCATACTCTCCCAGCATATGCATTTGTTCAAACATGTTGGTAGGTTCAAGAAATTCCCTTGAGCTACAATGGTTGCTTTGGACGTAGAAAAGCCTTGTGTCAAGTTCCTAATTCAGTGCTTAGCAGGTGACATTAGGTGCTACGTTTAGTCTCTCCTTTAGCAAACATCCTTAGTCCCAGTTCATCCAGAATCTGCCTTAGGCATCCTTGGTGGTGCCCCCCAGAGGGCCTCACCTGCCCTTCTAGAGGTGGGCAATAAGGGGCAACATTTCTGTAGTTGCAATATATGTCCTTTAGATATACAGAGCCATGACACACAGGATAAAGCAG
>NW_007784340.1:0-472 GCF_000696425.1 Galeopterus variegatus
GGTTCATCCATGTTGTAGCATGTATCAGAATTTTCTTCCTTTTCAAGGCTGAATAATATTCCCTTGCACAAATAATCCACATTTTGTTTATACATTTACTTGGTAGCTTCCTCCTTTTGGATATTGTTAATAATGCTGCTATGTACATTGGTGTACAAATTACTGTTTGAGTCTCTGCTTTTAGCTCTTTTGCACATATACTCAGAAGTGGAATTGATGAATTGTACAGTAGTTCTATGTTTAATTTCTTGAGGAAACATCGTACTGTTTTAAACAGTGGCTACATCATTTGACATTCTCACCAGCAATGCACAAGGATTCCAATTTCTCTACATCTTGTTATTTTCAAGCTTTGTGTGTGTTTCTTTT
Source organism: Galeopterus variegatus (assembly GCF_000696425.1). Lineage (NCBI taxonomy): Eukaryota > Metazoa > Chordata > Mammalia > Dermoptera > Cynocephalidae > Galeopterus > Galeopterus variegatus. The sequence continues at coordinate 370 of NW_007784340.1, forward strand.
TTTCTAATAGACATCATAATGACTGTAAAGAGGTATCTCATTGGGATTTTGATTTGCATTTCCCTAATGATTAGTGATATTGAGCATCTTTTCATGTGCTTAT
>NW_007784340.1:2447-2803 GCF_000696425.1 Galeopterus variegatus
TTGACTCTTTTAGTAATATATAATGTCTTTCTCATCTCTTATAACAGTTTTTGACTTAGAACATGTCTTATCTGATATTAGCACAGTCACCCTTGTTCACTCTTTGTTACTACTTATATGGAATATTTTTTCCCATTCATTTATCCATTCAACGTATCCATGTCCTTAGATCTAAAGTGAGTCTCTTGTAGACAGCATATAGTTTTTGTTCCTTTTTTCCCCAACCTATTCTGTTAATCTGTGTATTTTGACTGTGGAGTTTAATCCATTTACACTAAAGTAATTATTGATAGGAAAGGCCTTAGCATTGCTATTTTGTAATTTGTTTTCTGTAAGTCTTGTAGCTTTTTGCCCCT
>NW_007784341.1:0-408 GCF_000696425.1 Galeopterus variegatus
TTGATAAAGAGCATTTACGAAAACCCCACAGATCAGCATATCTAAAGGTAAAAAACTGAATATTGTTTCTGTAAATTCAGAACAGGAAAAGGTTGTCTATTCACATTTCTGTTCAACATTCTACCAGAGGTTCTAGCCAATACAGCAGGGCAAGAAGAAGAAATAAAAGGCATCCAGATCAGAAAGGAAGAAGAAAAACTGTCATTTGTAGATTACATAATTGTCATTATAGGCTATCCGATGAAGTCTATGAAAGAACTAGTAGAACTAATGAGTAAGTACTATTACAGGATAAAATATTCTATGCAAAACCCAATTGTAGTTCTACATATTATCGACGAACAGTTTGAAATTGAAATTAAAAAAATGCCAGTCAAAAAAGGTGTTGAAAATTTAAATACTCAGAGG
>NW_007784341.1:2450-2803 GCF_000696425.1 Galeopterus variegatus
GCATGACACTGAGGGTTGCGGTCCGTTGCCGGACATGAAAAAAAAGACAAAAAAAAAAAAACTACTTCTCTCCATCTCCAGTTTCAGTTGGGCACCCATATATGTGCACTTATAGACTACATTTCCCAGGTTCCTTGCAGTGGGTGTGACCACGTGAGTAACTTTGAGCCAACAGCATAAGGGCAAAGCAGGTGCATGTTGCTTACCCTACATTCTTCCTTCCTCCTTGCTAACTGGGAATTGGCGATAATGGGAGCAATCACGCAATCAAACACTGGAGGTTACAGAGGCCCTGTGTAGACCTAGCCCACTTACCTCTGAACTGTCAGGTGAGAGGAATAGAATTCTATCTT
>NW_007784342.1:0-2803 GCF_000696425.1 Galeopterus variegatus
TAAAAAAATGTTTTAACATTCAATTGCTACTAAAATTTTTTTATCTGTTCAGTCATAAAAATTGTCTCTAATTTATCTGTGGGTTATTTCTCAAGTTTCAGGATTAGAATGATAGTTCATTCACTGAATGAGTCCAAATGAATTCTGCCCAGTTATTCTATGTTCTCTTTATCAAGTACTTGGAAAGTTCCATAAAAACTGTTACACTAGCAGTAGGTAGTGAATCAGGAGTGGAGGCAGGGCAATATGTTAGGAGGTCATTACCGTTTTTCAGTTTTAAAAGGTTGAGTTTCTGGTCAAGCAGTACAAAATTTCATTCAGACAGGAGGAATAAGGTCAAGAAATCTATTGTACAGCATGGTGACTATGATTAATAACAATGTGTTATATACTTGTAAATTGCTAACAATAGATTTTAAGTGTTTTCACCACAAATAAATGATGAATGTGTGAAGTAATGCACCTATTAATTAACTTGATTTAGCCATCCCACAGTGTATACATATTTCAAAACATCATGGTGTACACCATAAATATATAAATTTTTATTTCTCAATTAAAAAATAATGAAGCAGCTGGGAAAATTAAGAGGTTGAGGTCCTAATCTCAGCTTTGGATGGAGAGATGTAGATGAGCTTGAGATGTATTTGCTGTGCACCAACAGATGTCCAGATCGATTGAGAGTTGAGAAAAATTTTTAAAAAGTATTAATGTGTCTAAGGTGATTTCCAGATTTGGAGTTTGGTGGACTGGATAGTATTATTTACCTATATAAATAACATAAGATTGGACATGTTTTGTCTGCATTGGGAACCAGACGAGCAATGATTAAAGGTTTAGTTTTAAACTTGGTGAACCTAGATGTACGAGATGTTTGCTAGAAAATATGATATACGTTTCTGGAGCTGGAGAGAGGCTTATCTGGAGATATACATAGAAGAACCACAGTACTTTGGTATTAAAGACATGATTGTTATTGTTATTATTATTAGCAGCCCCCATATATTGAAAAGCCACAATATTTCAGGACCTTGATAGAATCAGAGAGGTTCAGAAACTTAGGGTTCAATAACCCTTAGGAGGTGAGTTCTCAAAGTGTAGAGACATTGGAATAGGCAGAACATTTCCAAACATTTGTAATATTGTTTTTGAGGGGATGAGAAGGAAACAGCACTAGCAAACAGAGAGAGAAAGAACAATCTGATTTCTTTTCAAATTTGATGTGTAGTGTTAATGTCCACTATTCTAAGTATCACTTCTTTTTCTAGACTGCTGCTTGTTCTGTAATTAGGAGTTTAAGGCCAGTACATAGTCTCAGGGTCAATGGAAAGCTCATGGGAAAAAGTAGTATTTAGAATTAGGACTAGGAAATATTTTTGCACCTAATAAATAAATCCTGTTACTGTTATAATTGATCTTATAACTGAACATTTTTCTTTCTTTGCTCTGAGTTTTAGGAAATTTGGAGGAATCGGGTATATGGCATATATATAGAATAGAAGAGTATACATAATCTTCCTTAATTTTGCCACCAGCATTATCTTATTTTCTATTTTTTCTCCTTGAATATCAGAGTTAGGCATTAGTCCTATTTAATATATTTCTGTAAGCAACATTAAATGTAGAATGAGGTGGAATATTTTTAAATGAATAAAAATGTAACCCTGTAATTCTGTTTTATAGAACAGTTTTCCTCATTCTCAAACAGTTTGGGATCACAAAGTTGACCTGTTTCAAATTTTGATTCTCAGTATTATCAAGTCAGAATGACATTAAATTAAACACAAATGAGTAACATAAGAGCCAGCGTGGAGGATCTTAAGATAATGTTTATTGGATTAGAAGTCTAATAATATTGCTACAGAAATACAGGACTCATTATGTCTGCTTAATCAGTACAAGTACAGTTCCTCAAATCCACTTAGAGTGCACTGATTCAAGCAGTATTTGAAATTTTATGGGTTAATATGTTAAAAGAAAGAATTGCTTTTAACAAGACTTTGCTTCTGAGTTTTCCATATTTGCTAAGTCTTTTTAAATTGTAATCATAGAAAAGTTAAATAATACAGAAGTGAGTTTTCTCTTTCAACCGTGTGCCCACCAATTTCACCCCAAAAGGTAACCATTTTTAATAACTTCCTGTGTACACATCCAGAAATTTTCTAGGCATAGGCAAGCATAATATATAGGTACGTGTGCATTTGTGTTCTCAGATGTACTTTGCAAAGGCCATGTAATTTGCTCAAGATCGTGATTTGTAGGTGTTTTTCCAGACCATGAATCTATGTCCTCCAGACCAAAAAGCTTACAGCACATCATTTCTTTTCACATGATGACTTTTTAAGTACCCAATGATCCACCCACACACTAACTGCTATGAGAGACTAGAGAGAGAGAGAGAAGGAAACAAAAACTTCAAGAAAGACTAGGACATCATCAGCCAAGGCCCGTTGATATATGCAGGGCAGTGGTGATGCAGAACCAGAGTAAACATAGGTGAAGGCCAGGAGTCATATTCTGTGACCCATAAACAGCCCAGTTTGAATAATACTCAGGCAGTATATACATCTTTAGAGAGAGCTGAGGTTGCAGAGGTAAACAGACATATATGAACTTTTGGAGTTTACTAAGCAAGGTTAAGGAATTTTAAACCATTTCCTTAAGTAAATAATAGCAATCATAGTGTCTTGAGCAGGAAAGTTATAAAAAGGAAATGATATTTTAAGTTACTTAATCTTTCCGTACTAAGTAGGATAGGTCAAAATTAAAAGACTATAGAGGCAGGGAAATAAATTGGGCAATT
>NW_007784343.1:0-264 GCF_000696425.1 Galeopterus variegatus
CTTGCAAAAAAAATCTTGTGTCAGAAAATGGACAACTGCTATGTGAGTTTGGAAAAGGAAGAGATGATTGAGTAATCACTGTTGAATAAAAAAAAGACTGGGATATATTTATTTCGTGCTCCACTAACCTCTAGAGTATCTATAATTACTCCATGATGCTGACCTTACCCACTTACGACTGGGACCACCACCACATATGGCCAGTGATAGTCTAGAAGTAATACAATTTTAAAGTTGAGGGGAAAGGGGTAATTAAGAAACAAA
>NW_007784343.1:2141-2803 GCF_000696425.1 Galeopterus variegatus
ATTATGTAGGTGTTCCTCAGAGAGGGCTGAGGGTGTAGCAAGCCAACCTTTTGTTCCAAATAAGGAAATTTACTTTTTCAGTGGAGTCTCCATTTGAAAATCCTTTCCATGATTTGGTTTGTTCACTGGCAACGAGAGTGCAAAATAGGAAAGAAGGTAAAGCTCATTGTTCCATCAGCAGCTGGTTAATATTCGGTGAGTGCCCATTATTAGGAACAGATCTCAAAAATATTAAAGGTCCTTGTCCTCAGAAAGCTTTCAGTCTGTAAGTAGTTGGAGAAACAATATACTTTCATGGGGTTAGGGGTAAACATTTTTTTTCAAAACAGATTATATTTCCACACATCTTATGTAATGGGGAAGAAAGAAAAGCATCAAAGAACTGTGACCAACAAGTCTCAGGGAAGAGAGGTTCTGATGATTCTCTGAGTCTTTCCTACAGCTGGGTGACAGAGGTGACCAGAGCCAGGGCAAGTGTATTTAGTTTATTAAACTAACTTTATTTAGTCGTGCAGAGAAGCCTGCCTCCTACTTGATCTGCTTTAGATATGACCATAATTAATGCAACATATTTAATATTTTACATTACATTTAAAAATAGGCGAAATATTTTTACGGATGTGAGATAGAACCCCATAACTCAGGAATGGCATAATAATACA
>NW_007784344.1:0-486 GCF_000696425.1 Galeopterus variegatus
CGTGCCCCTTCCCTTCTTACAAAACAAATGCAAATTTTTACAACAGCCAAATAAATGGTGTAATACACACGTCTCCCATCTCCAGTAGTTATGGTGTGGCTCTGAGTGGCCCTCTCATTCATATTTTGAAGTCCTAACCCCCAGTACTTTAGAATGTGACCTTATTTGGAGATAGGGTCTTTATAGAGGTAATCACATTAAAATGAGGTCATTAGAGTGCAACCCAATTCATTATGACTGGTGTCCTTAGAAGAAGAGGAAATTTGGACACAGACAGACCCAGAGGGAAGTTGATGTGAAGACACAGGGAGGAGATGACCATCTACAAACCAAGGCCTGGAATACATCTTTCCCTAGGAAGAACCAACCCTGCCAACACCTTCATCTTGGATTTCTAGCCTCCAGAACTGTGAGAAAATTCATTTCTGTTGTTTAAACCACCCAGTCTGTGGTACTGTATTACAGCAGCCCTGGCAAGCTAATACT
>NW_007784344.1:1764-2803 GCF_000696425.1 Galeopterus variegatus
GAATGAATAAACAAAATGAGTGAATAAAAATCATTTTAAGAGCATCTACTGAGTGACTTTTCTGCACCATGCACTTTTCACACATTGTAGAGAATTCTCGCTCACTTCAATACTATGAAGTAGATGCCAGAAAATTATCCCCATTTTGCAGATAAGGAAATAGAGCAGTTAACTTCAAGGTCTCAGAGCTGGGAAGAGGCTGAGACAGTATTTGATCTGGTTCTAGACAGTATTTGATCTGAGGTGAGTCTGACTTCAGGACTCACTCTGGTTCTCTGGAAGGAAAACATACTCAAGAGCTTCCCGTGGTTCACACCCTGAGCTGAGTGCCCCATGTGCATATTTTACTTCATGTAGGTTCTTTGTATAAAACCCATTTTACAGATGAGGATACCGAGGCTCATGAGGTAAGGTGACGGTCTCAATGTGCTCCAGGTTGGAAGTGGCAGAGCTAGGACTTGAACCCATGTCTGCCTGACTCTGATGTCTAGACTTTTAACACCAAATCCTTCATCTTAACCTTTCACACCTCAACTAAATCTACTGCCGTGACCTGGAGATTTTCTGGTGACATCAGGAGACACTTACACAATTATCCTGCAGACTCCCAGGTGTGGACTCCCTGAGGTGTGACTGAGGAGGCAGCCTAGGTGCAGGGTGGACCCATCAGCACGTGCTGATGCTATCCTCCGTCATGAGGGGAGGAAGACGTTGGACACTGGTCCCCTTCTTCAGAGAATGAGGATTTCCTTTACAAGAAGGGGTGTGTGTGTGTGTGTGTGTGTGTGTGTGTGTGTGTGTATGTTTTGGGGGAAAGGTGGGGGCCTCCCCCTTCCTCTGTGGGGACTGTGGATCTTGACATTGCTAGTCTGGCCATACTGCAGACATGAGCAGCGCTCCAGGGATCTCAGGAAGAGGCCCCCCGTTTACCTGCTCCCTTACTGGGAACCTTGGGTGCCTGTGGTCACGCCCTGGTCCCTCTTGGGTGCCAGCAGCTTTAGTCACTATCTTTTCTGCTGTACCTCAGCATGGATTACCC
>NW_007784345.1:0-471 GCF_000696425.1 Galeopterus variegatus
ATGGAAGATCTTTTTCCATCCTTTCACTCTTAGTCTATGTGAGTCTTTATGGGTGAGGTGGGTCTCTTTTAGGCAGCATATAGTTGGGTCCAACTTTCTTATCCAGTCAACCAATCTGTGTCTTTTGATTGGGGAATTTAAATCTTTTACATTAAGGGTTGTTATTGAAAGGTGTTGATTTATTCCTAGCATTTTATTGGTTGTTTAGTTGTCTTGGGTGTCTTTTGTTGCTTGCTTTCTTTTTTGCTGTTTGTTTTCTGTGTTTGTTGGTTCCTTAGGTTGCAGCTAGTGTGTTCGTTTGTTTTCTTTTCATGATTGTCATTTTTATTATACTAGTGGGTTTTGATTTTACTTGGATTGTTATGGCAGTGATAGTTATCTTTCAGGATCCAATCCTAGTACTCCCTTGGGAATTTCTTGTAAGGGTGGTCGTGTGGTGATGAACTCCCACAGTTTTTGTTTGTCTGAGAA
>NW_007784345.1:1396-2803 GCF_000696425.1 Galeopterus variegatus
CTCAGATATCTGAGCGCTTAAGGTTGTTGCCTTGGGCTGCTCATCAGATTTTCTTCAATATCTTTGAGACTTTGTCTTTTTTCTTGTCTGCTTGTGTTATTCCAAACAGCCCATCTTCAAGTACAGAGGTTCTCTCTTCAACTTCCATTATCCTGCTGGTTAAACTCTCCATTGTGTTTTTTATTTCGCTGAATAACTTCTTCAGTTCGGCAAGTTCTGCTACATTTTTTTTTAGGACAGTGATTTCCTTGTACATTTCCTCTTTCAGGTCCTGTATACTTTTCCTGGTTTCATCATGCTGTCTAGCTGTGTTTTCTTGTATCTCATTCAGTTTCTTTAGGATTATCACTTGAAATTCCTTTTCATTCATTTCAAGGGCTTCTTGTTCTATAGGATCTAGAGTTTGAGATTTATTAACTTTTGGTGGTGTACTTTCTTGGTTTTTTGCATTTCTGGTTTCTTTTTTCGGATGTTTATTCATTTTAGCAGGGAGTTTCACTCAGGTCTTGGGCCTCTCCAGGAAGCCTCCTCTCTGGTCAGCTTGGACTCTACTAGGCTGCTGTATCCCGCCCTGCCAGCCCCACAGGGTATGTGTGTTCTGCCGAGTTTCCACCTTGTTATCCAGGTGTTTCCCCACTCTGTGAGCACTAGGTGGGGCTGTTGAACCTTGCAGGGGGGGCCCGCAGGGTGTGTATTTTTTTTTTTTGCCGAGTCTCCGTCTCCTTTGCCGGACCCCTCCCCACTCTGTGTGCTCAGTACAAGGCTGGGGCGTGTCTTCTGCAGTCCTCATCTATCTATCAGCTGGGACTTCAAGCCTGTGCTCTGCCCGCCCTGCCCAGGAAGACTTTCAGGTTTCTGGTAGGGACTCTCTGAGTGCTTTTGTGGTCCTGGATAAGGCCTCCTCTGGGCCTCTCACTTTCCGCCCGGTACTGCGGCTATCTGTGTAGTTGAGTTATGTCCGACACCAGGGTGTGAGCTCCTTGGGGGAGGATCCCACAGCACACAGTTCCTCCTCGTATCCTCCCAGCACGGGCCGACCCAGGCACCCACCGGCAGTCAGCTCTCCGACAGGTTCAAGCGTGCTCAAGAGCACTCTGGCCTCACCTCTCCCAACCAGAAATCAGTTTTGGGTTCTTCCGAACTGATGGCCACAGAGATGGTATCTGCATCCCGGAAACAGGAAGTTTACCTGGGGCCGAAGCCCAGGGTGTGGTGGAGTGACAATCTGGACGGGCTTCTCTGCTGCCCTCCCGACACTGGCCAGGGGCTCCCCCCACCACCAGCCCCACCAGAGATCCGCAGGGGGAGTGGGATTATAGGCCAGTCCGCAGGCCCCGGGGGGCCCCGCGCTGAGGCACGCAAGTAGCTCGGCTCAGTGAGGAGCCATGCCAAGCAAAGAGGGCTGGC
>NW_007784346.1:0-351 GCF_000696425.1 Galeopterus variegatus
GGGTTTGGATCCTATATAGGGATGGCCAGTGTGCTCACTGGCTGAGTGCGGGAGGGTTGCGTTCCCCTTACCGGTCACAAAAAAGAACAACAACAACAAAAAATACCCCACTCAATGTTCAATATAAAACACATCTACAGGACTAAGTCTGTCTCCTCAAAGCCTACTTCAGAGTCATAGAAGACGCAGCTGCTCTACCAGATTAACAGACATCAATGTAGAGATACCAGAAATATGAAAAGCAAGAAAATATGGCACCACTAAAGTGGTGCAATAATTCTCATGTACCAGACCCTGTAGAGCAGGAAACCCTTGAAATGATTGAAAAGTAATTCTGAGCAACCATATTAA
>NW_007784346.1:2335-2803 GCF_000696425.1 Galeopterus variegatus
AGAGAGAGAGAGAGAGAGAGAAAGAAAGAAAGAAAGAAAGAAAGAAAGAAAGAAAGAAACAGACAAACAATACATACAATAATTCCTTGAACTTTCAAAAGGAGAGAACAGAAGTAAGTTACCAGAGGTGGGAAAGGGGGAGGGGGAGGGGATATTAGCGAGAAATTGGTAAAGGACCCCCCACAAAAGATAACATTGTGTAATGATAACATGCTAATTATCCTAATTTGAGCCTCACATGATGCACACAGGTGTTGATATTCAAGGCCATAACCCAGATATTTATAATCAATTTGTTTCGATTTAAAAAATGATGAAATTCAGACAACAAAGACATGTTTAAAGGGTAGAGGCGAAATAACTGCCTATCTAGAATTCCATATGCTGTAATAATATCTTGCAGGGAAGTTTCTGTGATGGGCCATAATAATCAACCACATTGTATATCGACAAAATAAAAATTCAAAA
>NW_007784347.1:0-262 GCF_000696425.1 Galeopterus variegatus
ACTCATTACATTCCAAGTTACCGCACAAGAGAGTTTGGATATTTATATTTTAACTACTATGTAACATGGGCAGGCCAAGGCTGGAAAAACAAAGAAACTATTAGCAAAGGCTGAGGAAATACCTAGCCAATGGTTAGCAGAGGCTGAGAAAGCAGTGAGGTAGGCAAATGTGATAGCAGGCTGGAAAATGAGGTGCCTGCCACATTCTCCCCAAAGCAATGGCTCATGTTTTAGATATTCTTTATAGCATCATCCCACTTTC
>NW_007784347.1:2400-2803 GCF_000696425.1 Galeopterus variegatus
TTGGCTGTTGTTTCAATTCAAGGCCATGTTCATTTCTTTAATTTAATGCATTGCTAATCTGGAGTGAGAATAGTTAGAAGAGCAAAATACGTATGTCCGTTAATCAAAAACACTTAGATAGTTATTGATATTATATTTAGAAGTGGGCCTACAGATTTTATTGTTCTTACCTTTAGTAGGTCAAAAACCTCTCTGGATATCTGAGAAAAGCTATGAAAATTTGTTCTAAAAAAATTTATGTGTGCACTTTAGTACAGTTTTACAAAAATTGTCATGGATTTCGTGGACCCCCCTCAAGCTTATCTGTAGACTCTGTTAATTATGCAACTTATGTGTATATATGGATGTACACAAAACAAAACACTGTGAATAAATAAAACACCTTAATAAGTTTTTGAGGAAT